>NW_027397065.1:63410551-63480652 GCF_003265705.2 Callorhinus ursinus | reverse complement strand
TTGCTTTGGCTATTTGGGGTCTTTTGTGAATCCACACAAATTTTAAGTTTATTTGTTCTAGTCCTGTGAAGAATGCTGTTGCTATTTTGGTAGGGATTGCATAAGTCTGTAGATTGCTTTGGATAGTATGGACATTTTAGCAATATTTGTTCTTCCATTCCATCAGCATGGAACATCTTACCATTTGTTTGTGTTGTCAGTGACTTTCATCAGTGTTTTATAGATTTCAGAGGACAGGTCTTTCATTTCCTTGGTTAAGTTTATTCTTAGGTATTTTTTGTGATTTTGGTACAGTTGTAAATGGGATTATTTTATTTTCTTCATTTCTCTTTCTGCTACTTCATTGTTAGTGTATGGAAATGTTAACAGATTTCTGTATATTGATTTGTTTGCTTTCTTTAAAATTTTTTTTTAAATTTTACTGTAGTTGGCACATAATGTTACATTAGTTTCAGGTGTACAACTTAGTAATTTGACAAGTTTATATGTTATGCTCTGTTCCACATCTGTACCATTACATCGCTATTATAATATTATTGACTGTATTCCTTATGTTCTGCTTTTTATTCTTCTGACTTACTTATTCAATAACTAGACGTCTGTATCTCCCACTCCTCTACCCCCATTTTGCCCAACCCCCCACACTCCTCCCATCTGGCAACTGTCAGTTTGTTCTCTGTATTTATAGTTCTGATTCAGCTTTTTGTTTGTGTATTCATTTTTTAGGGGATTCCTTTTATTAGTAGTATTGTGTGGTACTTGTCTTTCTCAATCTGACTTAGTTCACTTAACATAATACCCTCTAGGTTCATTCATGTCGTCTCAAATGGCACAATCCTATCTTTTTTATGGTTGTATAATATTTCATTGTATATATTATATATTGATTTTGTATCTTGCGACCTTACTGAATTCACTTATCAGTTATACTAGTTTTTTTGGTGAGGTCTTTATGGTTTTCTAAATACAGAATCACATCATCTGCAAATAGTGAAAGTTGTACTTCTTTCAGGAACAGGATTTTTAGAATTAAATAGTTTCTGTACATGTTATAGGGCATTCAGTTAATTTGTGCTGATTAGGTCACACTTAATGTTTATTATGCTTGTGACTTAGCTTATGTTTTCTTTTGGAGTCTTCTGAAACTGGTAGACCATTTCTGAATGGATGAAAATTAACAATGATCTTTCTTCATTGTAATAAAAATTAGGAGTTCATCTTATTTTAATGGCCACCATGTATCACTATCATAGTAAGTATATTTTCGTCTATTTGAATAATTTATGAAGTTCCTATTGTATGCCTAGTAATAGGGTCTCAATAAATGTATACACATAATGTGTATGTGTTAAGTATTTTTATGGGTAAATGTAATGTGTTTATGCAGGTAAATGTAACATTTTGCATATAGATCCATGAATGTAAAATCCATAAGAGAGCTATTATTATCTGTTTATGCATATCTTTTACAGGAATTCTAGTGCCTGGATTCCTCATTACCCAAATTCCCTCTTTTAACTCACAGTTTTCTTCTAGTTCTAAAGGAGAATAAGGGAAGCCATGCATGATGGAGCAGGCTGTGCACAGCACAGTTCTCAAGGCCTCATTCATACCCTGTACAGCCATAAGCAGCCCTGCAGTTCAAATCATAAAGTCACCACCCACCTAACGATATCTTGTCATCCTAACTGAAGACACCACTTTAGGTGAAATAAACCATCTTCTGAGCACTGAATTTGCAAACAAGTATATGTCAAAAATAACAACTGGATCACAAAATGAATCAAACTACTTTGGTAATTTCTTTCTCTAATAATGGGCAAAGTTACAAGATTGAATCCTCAAGAAAGATACTTAACTCTTCTTACTGGTATTGTCTCTGAGGCGTGTGATGTGGTTTGGGAATAGCCATATTGTGTTGAAATTCTTTCAGTTCTCACTGATATGGAAAAAGTTCTAAATGTATCTTAATTTCTGGGGACCATGGTAAGATTACAGTATAGCAAGACTCCAGGGTAATTAACTTCTCTGTCATTTGGAAAATTAGTTGGAGAAGACATTAAGAATTTTGCAGATAATCCCTCTCAATGGTAACATTGTAAATATTTAAGTATGGTTAGCATACTTAAGTATGGCTAACTATATTTAAGTATGGTTACATTATAGTAGTACCACATATTTGTATATCATCCTGTATCCAAGGAATTCTAAGTGATTTACAAATCGTTTTAAAACCCACTTATAGCTTCCAGATTCTCTGGGAAGCAAGCTGTGACAGGTTGTATGAATACTATTTAAAGACAAGGAATTTGAAATTCATTGAATGGCAAATTGAGACTCATCCAGTATGTCAGTGTCTAAGTTAGCTCCTGGCACCCATACCTTTCCTGTTTGGTTGTTTTCAATGGGGACCTAGAGCTTTCATTCCTACTTGATGAACTCTCTTCCTTCTAGCTTGATTTCTAAACACTGTCGTCACACCATACTCTGTTGCATGATGTTCAAGGCAAAATGGAATCTCTACTTTTTTAGTGTGGAATTGAGATTTCTGTACTCGCAGGAAATTTTGCCAACAATCACAAACACATGAGTCAGTAATCTCTTTTTAAATATTTGATGCATAGCAAAGAAGAAGGGTTTCAGTGGATTCTAGGATATTAGCAGTGGAAGGGAGGTGATGCGGTACATTGGACAGAACACTTGCCTATAATTCAGGGATCTGGGTTCTAGTCTTTAGGAGTCTGCCCTTTGCCAGAGATCTGTGAGCTGAGCTGAAGCTCATTGAGAATCTTTCCTAGGAGATGGGGCTTCAGGAAATGAACTTGATTTGCAAGGGAAGGCATAACTAGGACCCTTTTGCACTGAATCCTTTCTTAAACTCACCACAGTCCTTCTCTCTTCTCTGGTCACTATTATAGATTTTTGGAAATTTAAAATACAGGGGCAGACATAGTAATCATTGCTCCCATTCTTGAGGCCCTTACTCTTGTGAGTCATTATTCCCTTTCATCCTGTGACCTAGGTTTTAGCAGTGTGACCTTGGGCGAGTGACTTAACCATTCTGGGTGTCAGTTGCATCAAGTATAAAAAGGAGGAGTTTGACCAGATCTAGTGGTTTTTAAATTGGGCCTTGTGAATCTCTAAGGATCAGGGGAGAGTTTTAGCTTCTGAGAACATCAAGGAAGAAGTTGTGTGGGCAGATTTTCTCAGGCTATCAATCCTTTATTTCACTTTTAGTCATAGGAGCTTTGCTTTGTATCTGTGTTAAATAGTGTCATTATTTGAAAAAAGCCTTCTCACACTAAAACAAGTTAGTTTTGCTTCTGTTAGGATGGAGTAAAAGGGATTGGATTTACCTTTCCACCTGAAATGAACAAAGATATAATATATAAAAGAACAGTGGATACCAGCTGATACATATGAGGAAACAGACCAGAAAAGGACTAGACAAAAGCATCAGAAGGAATAATCTCTGGTGCTCACACAGGAGACTGGAGTTCACGTAGCAGTGGGTAGAATACTCAGAAAAGTCTTATTTCAGTGGCGGGAAATAACTAGCGCTAAGTTAAACACTGCTGTGGTCCAGCCTAACAAGTCTTGCAAGCAGGAACAAAAGGATCAAACTGTTTCTTTGTACTTTAATGGTATCCTTGAATAAAGCTGAAAAATATCGGAATATAAAAATATCCAACACCAAACAAAGTCAAATTCACAGTGACTGGATGGAATCCAATAAAAAATTGCCAAGCATGCAAAAAAGCAGGAAAATACAACTCATAATGAGTCAAAAAGCAATCAAACTGACTTAGAATTGACACAGGTGTTAGAATTATCAGAAAAGGACATTAAACTGTATTATAACTGTATTTTGCCTGTACAAAGGTAAAATAGAGATATGGAAAATGTCTTAAGGAAAGTCAAATTAGGCTTCTACATGTGAAAGCTATAATGTGTGAGATGACAAATACATTGGATAGGATTAATAGCATATTAGACATCACAGAAGAAAAGATTAGTGAATTTGAAGACCTAACAATAGAAATGTCAATAAAGGAACACACAGGAAAAAATTTAAAAAAGTAAACAGAGCATCAGTGAGCTGTAGGAGCTGTAGGTCAACTTCAATAGGAGATATATATATGTAATACTACTCAGCAATAAAGAGTAAACAGTTGACACATGAAGTAATATGGGTGAATCTCAAAATAATTACCCTGAGTGAAAGATCAGAGAAAAAAGTGTGTGTGTGTGTGTGTGTGTGTGTGTGTGTGTGTGTGAGATTCTGTTTATATAAAATAATAGAAAATGTAAGTTAGTCAACAGTGATAGAAATCAGATCAGTGTTTCCTGAGGATGGGAGAGTGAGGTAGGCAGGAGTAGGAAAGAAGGATTGCCAAGGAATATTAGGAAGCTTTTGGGATTGTTGGATATGTTTACTCTTTGTGGTGATGGTTTCATAGTGTATGTGTGTGTGTATATATATGACACACATATATATATGACATATATATGTCAAAACTTACCAAATTATATACTTTAAATATCTGTGGTTTATTGTATGTGAATTATACCTTTATAAAACTATAAAACTTCAACTGTCATGCTACTTGGTATTGAACTTCTCTTTTTCTTCTAAATAATGAGCAAAATTTCCAATGAGGGAGCTGCTGTTGTTGGTGTAAATTATTATAATCCTTGTAGAAAGCAATTTGGCAGTATGTGTCAGGGTTCCTAAGAATGTTCATGTGCTTTGCCTCAGAGTCCTGTTTTTGATAATCTGGCCTAGAGAAATAATGGAAGAGGTAGAACAAGTATTATGGAAATCCTCATAGCCTCTTCTTCCCACAAAAATCTCCAGAAATGGCAACAATCTTGTTTTTAAAATTATGCTCCCAAACAGTTGGCCAAAAATATTTGATGAATTTCAGAAAGATCGAAGATAGTTGGGATCAGATTTAAGAATGAAATCACAGCCCAAAACCCATGCAGGAGCAAACTCTTGCAAAGGTGGGTATGGCCCCAAGGATGGTTTTAGCCAAAAGACTGGTGACTTTCAGAGGTCTGGCAAGAAGTCCCCTGTGGCACCTGACAGGGTGATTAATTGGGGTTCTGCAGCAGAAGCAATCAGGTCTGTTGACCATCTGCGCTCTCCCTCTCTTCTGCCTCTACCACTCCCAGACATAGAGCAACTAATATGTCTGTCGCCTTGGGCAGGAACAGCTAGTGAGGAGAGGTTGGGTGGGGCCTTTGGTGGCTGACACCCAGGTGAAATAATGAGCCCCTACATGAGGAGATGACTAAAGGCCTGCCCTGAGGGGGATAGCACACTCTGTTCCTCATCCAAATCACAAAAGACAGGCTAGAGGTCACACTGCACAGAACAAAATGTCCTACTCTCTCCCACAAGCAGGCTGAAGACACACAAAGTTTGAAATGACATTATTGGGAAAAAAATATAAAAGGAAAATGCTATACTGGCAATACTGATACGAGGCAAAAGAAAATTCAAAGTAGGTATTATTAAAATGAAGAAGAACACTTCAGAATAATAAAAGTAATAAAAGTTATCAAACAAACCCTTATAATCCTGACAATGTAGCTTCTAAATATATAGAACAAAAGCAAATAGAAAATATAAGGATAAATAAATAGATTCACAGTCACAATGAACTTTAACATTTTTTGGAAATCCATATATCAAATACACTAAAAATAAGGATGTAAAAGATTTGATTAACACAATAAACTTTACATATATATATGTAGCCAATGAACAGCATTGATTTTTTTCAAAAGCACATTAAGCAGTCAAAAAATTGATCATGTATTAGGAAATATTTACAAATTAAATAGAAATCACATAGGCCACTTTCATTAATCATGGTACGTTTAAATTAGAAATTGAGAAGAAAAAAAACTCCTTCAAACCAAAAGCCAACTAGACTTCTTAGAATTAAAAACTGTACTGCTTGAAGAAAAATAAAAGCCAACATCTTTGTAACATCTGAGTTAAAGAGGAAATAAAAAACTATTTAGAAATGCAATATAATGAAAGTACAGTGTGTTAATAAAGGCATCAATATGGCCAAGACAGCACTCAGAGAAATAGTTATCATCATAATTGTACTTATTAGGAAAAACAAGAAAAAAAAATGAACTAATCTTTGAAAGTAAGAATATAGATACTAAAAATTTAAAAAAATTATGCATGCCTGAATAAAAATGCCAAAGTTAAAAAAACAAAACAAAAAACTTATACATGTCTGAATAAAAATACCAAAGATAAAAAAAAAGGAAGCTAGGTATATCTGAGAAAAATAAACTTAAAGAATGTGAAGTAAAGGAATTAATAAAGATAAAAGTAGAAATTATTATTATTATTTTTAAAGATTTTATTTATTTGACAGAGACACAGCGAGAGAGGGAACACAAGCAGGGGGAGTGGGAGAGGGAGAAGCTGGCTTCCCACTGAGCAGGGAGCCCGATGTGGGGCTCGATCCCAGGATCCTGGGATCATGACCTGAGCTAAAGGCAGATGCTTTAATGACTGAGCCACCCAGTCGCCCCCAAAATAGAAATTATTTACACAGAAATTTAAAAATAATTTAAGAGATTAGTAAAGTTGCCCTGTAAAACCAAAACCTGATTCTTTGCAAAAACTTGTGCATTCTGGTTCCCTGTGCCAGGACCTTCTCCTGTGTCCCATTCTCTCTCCTTCCACCCCCATGTATCATAGGTACTAACAAGGAAACCCAGTAGTCATCCTACTACATCTCTACTCAGAGGGCCTGAATACTGAACATAACATGGTTACTATACTTGTGGCAGGTGGCATTTATCAGTTTATTTTATTGAAGTCTACAGATGACATGTTAGGAAATTTGAATGCAGACTGTACTGAATAGGATTATGTGCAAACCCTAGCTATCTGAATATACTGTCAAAAATCTGGTACTTATAAACCCAAGGTTTCTTTCTTGGAGAAGAAATCCTTCTTTTGTGAGTGAGCCTGAGGGAGGAATTGTAATTACTTTAGAATCTGTGAAGCGCTGCCCATATGGCCATAGTGTTTAGGTGAGGTTGGCACTACGGCTTTTCTTTTGATTTTATATACTTTGCTTCTCACCTGCACTTTATGCTCTAAAAAATGGTTGCTCCTAGGAAAATTTGCAAAGGTCACTGTTGCATATGTTGCCACATTCCCAGCCCTTTGCAGCACCATCGAAGTATGTAGTGCTTTCTACTTTGGATCTGCTGAGCTAGGATGATACCCTAAATTCTAACCACTTCCTCGCCCATCCAGCTTGTTAGTCCTATGTATCATGACCTTATATTTCTACTATATCCAAGAGGCTGATAACTAATTAGACAAAATGATTTGAATTTAGAATTCCTGGATCTAAAAGGAGTCTGAGAAATCATCATATTCACTGTCCTTAACCACTTTTTAATTTAATTTAGTTTAATTTTTTTAAAAGATTTTATTTATTTATTTGACAGAGAAAGAGCACAAGCAGGGCAGTGGGAAAGGGAGAAGCAGGCTCCATCCCAGGACCCTGGGATCATGACCTGAGCCGAAGGCAGACGCTCAACCGACTGAGCCACCCAGGCACCCTTATCCTTAACCACTTTAAACCCATGCTCCCCACAGGAGCTTTTTGATTTTCATCTTTTGAATATTCCTACCAGTCAAGTGGTTTTTGTTTTGCTTTACTTTTCATAGTATCTGTGATTAAAACACTAAGAATGTTGACAGACCCCTACACCCGTTCTGATGTGTTTCTCCTATGGTGGTGTATTCTCTTGGAATCACTGATACCTAGTGCAAGATTTGGGTTTGCATTTGGTCAGTTTGGTTATATGTAACAGAAGCATAGATGCAGTGGCTTAACCAGATAAGGCTTTGCTGAAATCCCAAGTAGTAAGTCTCGAGGCAGAGAGTCAGGCTGGGGCTGCTCCTCAGGAAGTCATGAGAGAGTGAGGTTCCTCACCTGGGTACATTGCCTCCCACAACTCAAGAGGAGTTCTGCTGGTATGGAAGGTGGGAAGAATAGGTGTCTGAGTCAGAATTGGCAAAGTCCAGCCTACCCATTTCATAGATAAGAACCCGAGAGCTCTACAATTTTAGTGACTTGCCCAAGGTCATAAAGCTATTCAGTAACAAAGCTGAGACTAGATCTCAAAACCCAAGACATTCTCTTATCTGGTGTTCTCAAAATCCCCCAAATTTGACATCTCTGCATTTTGCACGTCATTCCCTTTACTTGAAACTGTAGGCCAACATGCCTGCCCACTTCGACCATCTGAAAGCCCTACCCCCCAATCCTATCCATCCCATCTGATGCATTTCTTGACATGAAGGTAGCAATTTCACGAACTTGGAGAAAGCAGTGTTAGAAGTTGTGTTTGGCCTGAGGGTTGTCTTCAGATGTATAATTCTTAAGCCTCTTGATAATCTACATTAACCTAGTGGTAGTTCCTCCTCACCGACCTCACTCTCTCTTCCCCTCCACCATTTCCTTCCCACTGGTCACCAGGATCTGCTTTGTTCCTTGAGCTCCGTGGGGGCAGAGTTGCCTTTGGAGCCCAGTTCCCTCTGCACTCTCTGTTCTTATACTGCAGCTAAATTAGAGGAGTTTTTTTTTGGGGGGGTCATTATTTTTGAGGGACTAATAAGTCCCTTACAGGAATTAAGTATTACCTGGACAGGACCCTTTGTTTTCTCATCTTTGGATTTCCCATAGCACTTTCTACAGTTACTAATAGTATTTCCTCAAAACATATTTGTTGGATGAATGACTTCTCAGGAAACTTCTAGGATTGAGGTCTGGGGACTTGTAGAGGTATGCTTTGCTTCATGCCTGGTACATAGTAAGCCGCCTGGTATGATGTCTGCAATTTATATTCAACTATTTCAGCATCAGTAGTACGGTATTATTTCAGTGTTGCTTTAAGCTACAATCTGGAGATGATCATTTGATCTAATCAGAAATATATACCTTGGGAGTAGTCAGCTTGTATTTAATTAGAAAAGTCACACTTCAAAGTTACCTTCAATAAGCCATCTCCTATCAGTACTAGAAGCATTACTAATTGCATAATGAATGTTAGTAAAGATAGTGGTATTCAAGATAAGTGGGTGGTATAAATTTTTTTTGAGGAATTTCCTATTCTTGTATAAATAAGCTATGAGAAATTAGTAAGGTCTCATGGATGGTGCCATTAGTGTACTGGTAAATATTTAACAGGCTTTTTGGGGAAATTTGTAGTGTTTGCTGATTTCTGTGGTTTAAATACTCCCACCAGTGGCCCCAATACCAACATGATGCCATTGAACAAGGCATTGGGAGGAGATGTGCACAATTGGTGCTAGTCAATAGGTAGGAGTTTCAATGAGCCAGTCTCAGTACACCTTAATTGTGTTCTGCTATAGAGCCCTGTGTCCAGCCACTGGTTCCTGGGTTCTTTGCTGCCTCACTCCGATAGAGGTTAACTGTGTTCTGCTATAAAATGTCATCCTGTTAATCTGAGGTGAATGTTTCTTGCAAGGTGTGGGCAGTGCTCTGAAAAGGACAGAAATCTTTGAGCTTACAGAACAGGTTGTTTTGACTGTTTTCTGCCTGCTTGCAAATAAATGTCTATGTGTGTGGCTGAATTTGGTCTGAGATTTTAGTTCACAAAACCTGTTAGAAAGATTGGGGGAGCAACTAATTCTCCTTTTCTTCTAACTATGGCCCACGGAAAGCTACCAAAAATAACCCAATAGCTGTACATACAAAGTGGTGTAGGCCAATTTACAATGACCTCAATAAATATTTGTTTTAGGAATACATGCTTCCAATCATTGGAAGTCAGCATTATGCCTAGAGGTGTTTTCTCAGACCTTAATAGGCCACTATGTTGCTGTTATTTGTGAGATATTTTACCATGTGGTTGAGTGTGAGCCAGATACCAGACTCTCACCCTGAGTAGCTTTATATAACATGGAGTTGCTTAGAGCAGGTGTCTTGGTTCATATTCCCCTCCAAAACAGACTCTGTAACAGGGATTTGGATGTTAGTTTATTGGGAGGTGATCTCAAGAGGGTAAGGGTGTGGTAACAGAGACCAAAAAAAAAAAAAAAAGAAGGAAAGCACATTAAAGCGACACTAATGGGTGCATCACTTCTGTGGGCAGCTAATCTTGTTACAGACCTTCTGAGAGGGTGAGTGACACATGACTAAGAACTGTCTCACCAACTAGAAAGCTGGGGCATTTGTTCACAAACTTTTGTGCCTCATTGGTTGCAAGGGCCAGGCATGCTCTCGAGTCCAGAGAAAAATTGGGGTGAAGAGAAATAATGTGCTTGAGGGAGGAAACCTCTGGTATGTTTGAGAACTATCTACTGAAGCTGTAAATGACCTCTGAGTGGGCTGAGGGCATATGGACGGGCCTCCTCAAAGTAGAAGAGCCTTCCTAACATCTGGGCAGGACACAGAGGCTCCACTCCTGCCAGAGTTTTTTTGGGAGGGAATGAATAGGAGGTCAGTACCCCTACTCTACCCTGCTCTAGGGTGACCACCTTTGTACTGGAAGAGGGTGGCTGCTGTACCCCAAGGCATGGGGGAACTGGAGGGAAATAGTCTTGACACTTCACTAATTCCCTTGACTATTAGCCATGCTCCCAGTGAATTTGGGAGAGAATGTCTGCCTATTGGGTTACCACCACCCACTTTCACTCCGTGGGAAAGAGGGACCCAGATGTCCCAGAAATCTCCCCAAACTTTCACACATTTTTCTTTGAAACAGGGAAGCCCGTGTCTCTAAATCCCATGTGCAGCAAGTGTAAACTCTTCCTTTCACCTATGGCAGCAACAGTGAAGAACATCAGACTTTATAGAGAGCATCCATATAGTCCATGTATCCAGGCTCTTCTGTCTTTAAGTAATATTTGTTTGTTCTTTTTCTTAGCTGGTGGTGCCCCCAGGCTGTTGAAGGGCAGACGCCATCCTTCAAAACTCTGCAAAATAAATACCTTGGCAAACCCAGAAAGTGTTAGCAATTAGCTGAGGTCAAATTATTTAAATGAACATCAGCTTCTCCATCATGAAGAAGAACCTCCAACTGAAAATTAATTCAGCGTAATAATAACCATTTGTTTCTCCCTCTGTACACATTAGTTGGCAAAACCACTGTCTGCTTCCAACCAGGGTATTTTATTCATTTTTGGTTGCATTCTTGTCATCCCAGTTCAGTATTGAGATTTTTATCCTGGGGATAATTAGTTTCAGCTGGTATTTGCTCAGCAGCAGACTTTTTGGAGATGAATACAAGTAAAATAGCCAGGTGGTGTGATGGATTTTTTTTTTCTGTGTAAGTTTATGCCATCTTTACTGTCTTCTCCTTTCACATTTTTCTAAAGAAAATGATAAAGAAAAATCTTATGAAATCTGTCAGCATAAAAGGACAAGAGCTTCACAGGAAAGATAAGAGAAAAAAAAATCATTTGCCAACCCTCAGGGGCAGATTCTGAAGGAAATGTACAGCTTTATTTCTATTGCAGGAATATGTCAGATGGATGAAAAAAATCCTGCCTTGGCACAACGGGCCCTGTTTGCAGCCGACAGCTTGAGGTTTCTGCACCGGGGACCTGAAAAGTTGTCAGTGTTAATAAAAAGAAGTTTTCCTGATAATGGTTTTGGTTCACTGTGCAAGCATGTGCTATTCCTAGTGTTTGGTCAGAAAGAAACTATAATATGGAATACATTATACAGAAGAGCCAAAAATAACATCTGTCTTGCAAATAAGGGAAACGATCTCATTTCATATCTCTTATTTGACAGCATCTTTTTTTTCTTTACTGGAAAATTATAGTTTTGTATAGTTTACAGAAATAACATTTAAACATCGCATGTGATTTTAGACTCAAATGGTATCTACTTAATAAAACACACAAACAATTAGAGAACTTGGTTATAATCACTTCTGAAACCTCAGAAGGTTCACATCGGCTGAGCTGAGTTGCTGCCTTCCCAGCTTCTCTTGTTTCAGAAGCTTAGTAGAGGAAATCACCACTGCCCACATCATGTATACAGATCATCTTTACCTAGCAGTACAGATGGTTTTGAACTTCATACTGCTACTGCTTGGGCAGATTTCTCATTTCTAGAGTGAAAATTATATTCGCCAGGGATTAGAGTTTGGTGGACACAGACGTTAAGCACACTTGGCAGCTCATCCTAGAAGAAGGTCTCTTCTTAGGGAAGAAAGAATGATTAGGATAGAGACCCCAGTTTTCTGTTTTTAATTTTATGTAACAGAGGAGTTACCTATTTCAGCTGTAAACTAAGTCTACCTACTTACATTTTTTGTCCTTCCAAATATACGAACTCTTCTGCAAGTCCAAAATGTGCTACGTGAAGGTGGCTATTTTGGTGAATGTGTGTCATGACAACCATGTTATTTTCATTAGGATTTGTCTTGCTTTTGGATCTGCTGTGCTTGAGGTGTTTTGACCAGGTGGACCTCCATATTTCAGAAGGAGCTGGTATTTCCTGCTATTAGGACTGTGTTTGATGAACTACCAATCTTCAGTTCTTATCATTGTTATTGTTTGGTTGGAGGTTATGGTCTTTGATTTCAGTGGCCTTATTGATTGGTTAAATCAGCTCTTGGATGCCCAGGAAGAATCTGTTTGGCTAAGTAAATGATCTGTTATTTGAGTAATTCTGATGGTCTATAATGGGCAGTAGTGAGGTGGAAGAGATGGTGGTGGTGTTAGTGATAGTGGTGGTAGCAGAGGTGATGGATGTGGTGATATCAGAAGTGGTGGTTTTGGTGGTGGTGGTGGTGGTGAAGGAGATGGTAGTGGTTGTAGAGGTGATGGTGGTGGCCATGGAAATGGTGGTGGTGTTGGAGAAGGTGGTGATGGGGTGGTGACACTACTTTGCCAGGCTCAGGTTTTAGAGGGAGTTACACATAAGAGGGACTGAAGGCTTACTATTAATGATGGTGGTCAAATTTTTACTACTTAAGGTGTGGTCTGTAGAATAGCAGCATTGACCACCAACCAGGGTTTTGTTACAAATATAAAAGCTTAGGCTCCATCTCAGACCAACTGAATCACAGTTTCCCTTTTGGTCTAAAGGAGAAATAGCTACAAAAAAAATAGCCCTCATTGTCTGGTCCTCCTGCCCTGTCTCCTTACCATAAGGGAATCTCAGCCTTCGCCTGCATATAAGGCAAGGGACGTCAATGTTTAGCTGCAGAATAGGTTATTTAGCTTATAATCTAGGATCTAGAGTCAGCTGTAAGTATGGATCCAAAAGAAAGCTGTTCATGCCTTGAAATTTGAAATTTCCCAACTAAATATATCTTCTCTAAAGATTGCTACTGTGCCTGACATTCTCATTAGCTTGACTTTTTAAGAAGCCTAGCCTTTTAACAGGAACGAGACCTTTAGGTACCACATTGAAGCACTGATTACATCATCTGATTAATATATTAGCATGCACAGAACCTTGGGACCAAAACCCACTCCACATGGATTCTTTAGGGCAATCTTCAGAAGGCTTGCCTATTGTACCTGATACGCAGTGGGAACCCATGGCACAATGCTGATTCACACACACACACACATACACATACACATACACATACACACCCAGATTAATTACATTAGCAGAAATTCCTGTGTAGTGTTAGTGGTATGTGTGTAAATTGTGTGAGGAGAGACAAGGTTGATATCTACACATGTATCATGGTTATCTATTTGCTGTCTAATAAACTGCCCCCAATTCCTAGTGGCTTAAAATGACAATAATTTATTTTTACTCGCAAGTGAATTCGTTTGGGCTGGGCTCAGTGAGGGTAGCTTGTCTCTGACCTACATAGTGCCAGCTGGGTTGGCCTGATTGAGATCAGAGGGTATGCT
Organism: Callorhinus ursinus; assembly: GCF_003265705.2. Classification (NCBI taxonomy): domain Eukaryota; kingdom Metazoa; phylum Chordata; class Mammalia; order Carnivora; family Otariidae; genus Callorhinus; species Callorhinus ursinus. Next base: position 63,466,740 of record NW_027397065.1, on the reverse strand, counting down.
TCCAAAGTGGCTCACTCCCATGAACAAGTTGGTGCTTAGCTGGGGCTCTCAACCAGGGTCTTGGTTCTTCTCCATAGGACCCTTTTGCTGGGGCTTCTTCACAGCAGGATGGTTGGCTTCCAAGAGGAAATGTTCCCAAAGACTTGCGCAGAATCTGTAAAACAACTTCTAGCTTCTGAAGTCCCAGATGTCATTTCTTTGCGATTGCGTTTCTTCCATGTGGGTGCCCTTTTCCTATGTGGATTCCTATATCCAGTGGCTCACCCCTTCTTCTTAGTACTGTTTTCCTCTGCGTCTTCTCATTATCAGTCCCAATCCAAACACTGAAATGAGAAGCACCATTCAAAAGCAGGTGTTTAATGATACAGTAGGCTTACAGTATTATCTTCCTCAGTATGTTTACCTTGGATGTAGTGATCACACCCTCGTTTGACCTAAATCAAATCGCTGTATATTTATTGAGAATCTGTTATGTGGAAGGCTGTGTGTGGGGCTATGGAAGTGCCAAAGCAGCATGAGACATGACATGCCCCAAGAAACTTAAAATTTGGCTGTAGAAAGGAACCTAATGTGCATTAGGACTAATGAAAATAGAAGTTCAATGCTGAGTTGTTGGTTTTGAACATAAGGTATCTTATGGAGGCAAACTCAGCACCAGGATGAAATGTAAGGGGCGGCTGGAAGAGCATTTTTCTCCACCATACAGGGCTCCTCAGAGTGCTTTATAAAGATCCGCTATGATTCTGCTGTATAGTGGGTGTGGTTGCCAGGTCTCAGGGAAGCCGTGTGACCCAGAGAGATATTGAGGGTGGTGGCGGTGGTGGTGGTGGATGGGTAGACCAGGGGAAATCCTCACTCATTATGCATGCAGATGCAATCAGGTGACTGGAGAAATTATAAAGGAGGTGTGAGGACATGGGAAATGTTTTTGCACTCCATTTTAGTTCAACAGCCACATTCTTCAGGTTGCTTTACTATGGTAACATCCCTCCTCCCCAAATAGTGCTGCTGGTATTTGGGGGAAACCCTTATCTTGATTTTCACAATGACAATCAGATTTGAGCCATGCTCAGAAACCTCCAGAAGCTTACCTTTCCTTCAGCTCTTCAGAGGGAAACAGGATATTTTGTGGTAGGTCAGGAGATGAAGCAAGAAAACTAGTAGGGTGGGGAATGCAAATAAGGAAAACCAGATCTACAGAAAATGGCAGAGAGTTAACAAGCAGGGCAGGCCCCCATGTGGCATACATTTAAATGAGATGAGTTTCCTATCTTTTAAAACAAGTTTACCAACTTTTCATGTATGCAGGGAGACCACACAGCCTTTGTCATAAAATTCAACAAGGATGGATTTCTGGACTTACCCCCTAGTCCCGCCTGTTCCCACGCACCCCACGCTGTCAAAGAAACAAAAAGGGAAGCGAATTTGGGGGGCAGTAGGCTAAATGCCTACAGAAGAATACCACCAGCTAAACGTCGAACTGCCACATTTAATTCTAGGCCAGGCTCACTGCCAAGTCCCACAGAAAGCAAATGCACACCCAGTATTTTAGCCACAAGTTAACACTGAAATAGGGCCCATGAGTGATTTGTAAATCATTATTCCTATTGGTACAGTCACTACCTCATCTGGAACTAGCCAGGGGCAATTTTAAAGGAGCCTGTTTACATCATTAGCTAACTGCTGGCTCATTCATTCATTCGTGTCTCCAATCAGAGCCTTTTCTTTGTGCTTCACCAGCGCTCAGTACGTGTTTTCCTTACAGCATTTGTCATACTGCATTGGTAACATCACCAGATTTGGTTTCATTTCTTCTTGAGGACACGTGGCTTAGACTAAAGTTCCCCACCTCTTTTGCCTTTAGGTATAGCCACATTATGGAGTCCTATCTAAAGGAATGTGAGCAGATGTAGTGAATTCCATATACGGGCCTGGCCTGTAAGAAGGACTTTAACACAAAATCACCTATACTCCTTTCGCCTCCCAGCTGGCTGGAATGGAAATGATACCCAGGGAAATTTTTATCATTTTCTTTTGTTATAATGTCTTTATTTGGTTTTAGTATTAGGGTTATGCTGGCCTCATAAAAGGAGTTAGGGAGTATTCCCTCCTCTGTTTTCTAAAAGTTTGTGGAAGACTAGAATTATTTCTTCCATAAATATTTGGTAGAATTCACCAGCAGAACCATCAGGGCCTGGAGTTTTGTTTGTGGGAAGGTTTTAAGTCAGTTTAATTTATTTAACAGCTATAGGTCTATTCAAATATTTTACTTCATTTTGCCCCAGTATTGGTAAGGTATATTTTTCAAGGATTTGTTCATTTTGTCTAAGTTGTAGAATTCATCGGCATGAAGTTTTTCATAGTGTTCATTTATTATCTGTTTGATGTTTGTAGGATCTGTGGTGATAATCCTTTTTTCATTCCTGATACTGGCAATTTGTGTTCTCAGTATAACTTTGGTAACCAAATGTAGAAGATGCTGAAGCCATAAGATGGAATGTATTTAGGTCTTTGAGTCACCCTTTGGCAGAGAGCAGCCAACTCATCCGAAATGCCTGTATCATATTGTTACACGAGCCAGAAATAAACAGCTGTTGCATTAAGAACAGATTTGGGGGCGTTTGGTTTGCTATGGCAACTAACATCACTTCACCTATTGAGAGTGTCATTATTGGTTTGTGTTTATATTTCCCGCTATGTTGTGGCCCCCAGAGGGCAGGGGCGTTGAGAACACTGCTCTTGGTATTTGTTCCTGGGCTTATAGCACAATACTTGGTGAATATTAGGTTTTCCACAAATGCTTCTTGAATATAAATGAATGACTGAAATGGTTCCTATGTGTTTGGAGCCTACAGGTTTTCTTTCCCTGAGATGGGTGACTCAACTCCAAGCTGGAGCCCCTAGGAACACTCAGCGTTGGTTGCACTCTTTCTGTCCTCTGTGTTTCCCTACCCTTCTTCTCACTACCTTCTGTTTCCTGCCTGTATTCAGAACCACACCTGTGTATGTCTGTCAGAGGCCTATTATGGCAGTAAAATCTCATCAATTCAGATACCACTGGAAGGGAATTCAGAATAAACCAGACATGGGCTAAGCTTATGTTCGCTTTTGCTTTCTTACCAAAGCATACCAGCAAAGAATCAACCCATCAAACAACACCACCGCCCAGAACTCTATGCAAATGAGTATGTAAAAATAGATCCCAGAGAGGAACATTGAGATTACTTGAAAGAACAAACTTTTAAAGGATACTTCCAGTGATATCAGTTTAATGTTTTTGCATATTAACAATAGACTAATTACAAATTATACTTAATTAAAGTAGGTATCAGATCCACTGCTGGGAAAAGCACATTCTGCTATATCTTAGCATATGTTCCTATAAAATAATTCAATAAATAGTGTTTTGTATTTCAGACTATCACCAAATTAGACTAGTCCTCCTAAAAACAAGTATTGGTGAGGGGCTCCCTGTGCTAAGTAACCATTAGCTGAAGGCTGGGTGTCTTTTGCATTCCTTTTAGGTAAGAATGGAAACACTCCAACACATACATTTTCCTGGGTTCTAGGTAACCTTGAGAGCTTTTTTCAGGTAATAAATGATTAGAGCCAAGTTTCATTTCATTAGTGCTTTTTCTTAATTGCTGACAAGTTTACTACTCTGTTTAAAGCAAATAGGTGCCATGCTAGTTCTCAGAATATTTTTGTTGTCTCGTCTAGTCTATGCTGAAGAGTTTCTACAGTACTCTTTCATGCTTCACATACATCTTTAGAAACGTATGTAGGCCTCCTTCATTATACTCTGCAAATGCATTCTAGCAAAGTTTATTATAAAGCAAATATTTTCTTTATCTTTTTAAAGATTTTACTTGTCAGAGAGTGAGAGAGAGAGCGAACGCACAAGCAGGGGGAGTGGCAGGCAGAGGGAGGAGCAGGCTCCCTTGTGAGCAGGGAGCCAGATGTGGGGCTCCATCCCAGGATCCTGGGATCACAACCTGAGCTGAAGGCAGATGCTTAACTGACTGAGCCACCCAGGTGCCCTGTAAATATTATTTTCCATAGGATCTGGAGATTGACTCATCTGGAGAAAATCCTCCAGTGGATTGGGTGGAAACATTCTGACAGGAAGTATGTTGAAAGGGTGCTTAACTGAATGGTACAGGGCGACGCCACAGGGATTGTGCGCTTCCTGGGCTGTGCCGTTTCCACTTAAACTGTGCTCTTGCTGATTACGTCGCCTTTCTCAAATATGTTCCCTTAACCCCTGTCTCTTCTTAGCCTATTGTACATAGCCCTAGGCATTTATGCAATATCCCTAAATTCCCTCGTTCCGTACTCAGTTCTCTGAAACTCTGCTTCCTTTTTCCTTTCGTTTAGTTATTTAGTGTCCTTAAAGCTGGGCTGTGATGTTGTGCTTCCACAGAAGATGTCACTGTCTGCGAAATGAAAGACCCCCACCTGAACATTTCCTAAAGTGAGGCTTTAGATTCTGCAAAATGCGAATACAATTTGGTTAGTTTAAGCTACATATAATTTACAGAATCAAAGGGAAATGTGTTAAGAGTCAGATACCAGAGTAAAACCTTGTCATAAACTATCTTGCTTTAGTAATGTTGATTATAAAAACTCATAACTATTGAATGTTTACTATGTTCTGGATGCTATTGTAAGTACTTTACAATATACCTTAAACCATTTGGTTCTCAGAGCAAGCACTATTATTATTCCCATTTTACGATCAGAAAACTGAGGTACAGAGAGGATAAATAATATATCCAAAGTTACACAGCTTGGTAAGAGGTGTCTGTACCACATATTCAAATATTTCTTGTTGAAGAATCTCATGCTCAGAGTAATGCATATTATATCTTCTTTTGCTGTATTAGAGAAATACTATGTAAGTTATTCTTGTCTGCAAATGCCATCTATATAAAAATGTTCTACTCTATATTTTAGAGCTATACTTACGTTAACAACAAAATCATTTTACTTAGTACCTAAAATAATCATATCTTGGTTTTTAATCCTGGAATATGAGATCTAAATTGTTAATTTTGATGGGATATTTTATAAATTGAATTGTAAGCCATCTCCACTATCATTATGGTCAGCAAGATTGATTCTCATTATAACTAGTTTGTTCTCAGTAAGGTACGGTATTACAAAATTTGCCAGTTTTCACTAGTATAATCCATGTTGTAAAAATAACTAAAGGGAAGTTTGCTCCTGAAACTTGCTGCCCTATCATCTCTGTGGTGTATTGTAAGGTTTAAATGTAAAAATACATATGGCATCACTTAGAAATGTTAGATCCCTGGCTAACTGAACATAATTAAAAAAAAATGTTAGATCCCTAATCAAATGTTATTAATTTAACTTTGTATTATATCTTATTAAGCATTCACTTATAAAGCGATTTTAGGCATGTTAATTCCTCATGGGTTCATGTATGTTTTTGATACATATTTGTTGAAAGATTTCATTTTTTCAGGTTTAATTATGCTGCTCCTATAATTCTGAGTATTTCTGCAGTAGATTTATTGCATTCATAGCCCCAAGTTTTCACTCCCCTTACTGGAGGAGGGACATTTTGACCCGACTTTTGACTCTGTGGTCAGCCACATGACTTGCTTTGCCCTAATGGGATGTTAACAAATGTGGTGCGAAGTATGCAGTCTGGACTCAGTCTTTGGCTGCTATTGCATGTTTGCCATAACCATGAGAACATGACCAGGCTAGCCCACTAAAAGGCTGTAAAAGACACATATAAAAGATTCAGCTCGTTTGAGGCCATCCGAGACCAGTCAGCCTCTAGCCAACCTTCCAGCTATCCACAAACTCATGAGTCCAGCCAAGATTAGCTAAGTATGAGCCAGATCAATAGAACTAGGCAGCCGAGCTATAGACTAGTAAGAAATATTAGATTATTGTTTTAAGCCACTGCTCTTTGGGATATTTTGTTATATAGCAGTAGCTAACTGATACAACCTTAATTGCTGCAATAATCAGTTACTCTTCATGAATCCCCAAATTGAGTACACATTGAGGCTGGTCAGCATTGTGGTTTAGGCTCTTGGCTTTGGAACCAGACTACCTACAGTTCAAATACCAGTTTTTAAACTTATTTAACTTATAGTAGTGCCTGGCAACTAGGAAGCATTAAAAGCATGTTAAGTAAAATGCTCTGTGGCCAGATCTGTGGCAAGTGTATGCACAAATGGTCTCTATCCCCTTCACTCTTGTGAAGTAGATAATATTATATCTCTTTAGTAGCTGTGGATACCAAGGGCTGGAGACCTTAAGAAACTTGCACAGTATCACAGTCATTAAGTGTCAGAGCTAGAATGTAGGTCTGGCCATGTTTATATTCCCTATAGTGTGTCTTAGCCATTGAAGCCTTCTTTTGGGCCTTTTGTCCCAAATTCAGTCTTGTGCCTCAAGTAGAATTTTTAAAAATAAATTCAGAAATTTAAATAATACTAACTGGGCAGGAGAGGAGGCAACAGAGAAAATATAGAGTATGCCAAGTGCTGGGTATCCCCTTTTACTTACCAAAATCCTGTTAATATACATCAGATTTGGTCATGAGAAATGAAGATAAATGAAAACCACCAGGGCTAGATTTTATCAATTTAGTATGGTAAACACTTTATTAAACCAGACTTATTGCTGGATTTTAGGATGGAGTTAGGGAATAAACCTAACTGAACTTAAAATATTTGAATTATAGATTTATTTTTCAAAGAAGTCCAGCTTTATTTAGGTAAATAATATTTCCATGGCAGATACTGTTGTTTATAGATCCCACTGAGCAGTCATATAATTATTGATATTTAGCTCTCACCTCTTCCCTGTCTCCTGCTGAACTATATGGAATTATTAAGCATAGCTCCAGTCTTTTTTTTTTTTGGTTACTACTGCCCTTGGAAAGATAGTAATGATCCCAAATTCTGGATTCCAGGAAATATATAACTGAGATTTTGTAATTCCCTCATTCCTCTGGATTATCCCATACAACTTTTGATCATTGTCACCACCAAGCAGCAAAATGCTAAACTTGTCCCTTTCTTGTGCACATATTAATAAGTCGTTAAAGAAAACCAACCCCATTGGAGTCAATTCTTTGGAGCTGCCTTTGGAAAACCTGGCCTACATAATCCACAGCCTGGATAGTGTGCTTCTGAACTCCAGAATCTTTGCTGAATGTATTTTTCCAAGTGTTCAGTTTCTGTTTTCCTTGATGCTTTCCTTTACTCTAAAGGAGACATAGACTGTCGTAAACAGTTTCTGCCTGGAACCAATCTCAAATGACCCAGGTTTTTCAGTCCTGTATCCTGTACATCAGAATCATAATGTGCCTCCAACCAAATGCTTAAGAGCTGCAGTTCACCCCAGGAGCTCAAGACCAGTCGCTTCATGTGTATGGTGATAAGTGTATCAGCTAAGATGAGGGCAGCCTTCTGTGTCAGGAGCTTCCTTGCTGAAGATGGACAGTTGTTGCCTGAATCCCCATCTCTAGGGAGCAGCCAGTGCCAAGTCCAGACTCATGAACTGATAATTATTATCATAGTAAAGTTACTTCAAAGAAAGGGTAGAATTCTGTGGCTGTGAGATCACAGTAGATCTGAGTGCAACTTTTGCAGCATTTCGAGTTTTTCCCTGGAACAGTCCAGGAAGTGGCATGCATGAGGCTTTCTGGCTCACAGATTTGTTGTGCTTCTGGCTGAAAAAAAAATATTGAAATCTTAAAGAAATATGTTTATGGTGCCTGTATCTTAAGAAGCTTTTACTTGATCTTGGCAGGGCAAGTGGCTGTTTGAACAATTGGAAACATCTTTTTTAAACTGTTTCCAGAAAGCATTTGCAAACACCCCGAAGTAAGGTTACATACTTACAATTCAGCTCTAAGCCTCAATTAAGGCTGTTGTACAGCATTTGCTCCCTCTTAATAGCCTGACACCGTAATAATATTATGCAGTATCCCGAGATAATGAGAAGAATGCCTAACATCTGCTTATACTCAGAGAACAAAGGAGAATGCAAGGATGGGTCCTGCAACTCTTGCAAAGCACTGCCTTTGCTTGCTGGAGATGCAGGGTGGCTTTTCCCATGGATTGCTTCTCTGCCATCCAGAGGCGATGGCAAGATGTTCTGGAAGAGGTTGGAGAAAGCTTGCCATTGATAGGCTACTCAGGCTGGGGGCTCAGCAAAAGTGACCTCATTATGGAAACCATTTTTAGGCTACTCTAGAATAAAGATAGTATTTTTAATTACCATTTCTTTTTTGTGGCAAGAACATTTAAGCTTTAGTGTTATTAGCTAGCTCTAATCACCATGCTGTACTTTAGGTCCCCAGAACTTATTAATTTTATAACTGGAAGTTTGTACACTTTGACCAATATTTCCTCATCTCCCCCATCCCCCTCAGTCCCTGGTAATCACGGTTCTATTCTCTGTTTCTCTGAGTTTTTGGCTTTTTTAGATTCTGCAATTAATAAGTGAGATCATATATTTATTTGTATGTGTATTTATTTTTCTCTGACTTCTCTCCCTTAACATAATGCCCTGAAGGGTCCATCCATTTGTTGATGGGACACTTAGGTTGTTTCCATATCTTGGCTATTGTGAATAATGTTTCAATGAACATGGGAATGTAGGTATCTCTATGAGATTCATATTTCAGTTCCTTTGGATATATATCCAGAAATTGGATTGCTGAGTCATATTGTAGTTCTATCTTTAATTTTTTGAGGAACTTCCATACTGTGTTCCATAGTAGCTTTAGCAACTTGCATTCCCATTAACAGTGCACAAGGGTTCCTTTTTCTCCATGTCCTTGCCAATATTAGTTACCTCTTGTCTTTTTAAAGATAGCCATTCTTCATCCAAATCAGCAAAGAAGTCAAACTCTCACTCTTTGCAGATGCCATGTTACTCTATGTGGATAACCCAAAAGACTCCACCCCCAAAATTGCTAGATCTCATATAGGAATTCAGCAAAGTGGCAGGATATAAAATCAGTGCACAGAAATCAGTTGCATTTCTATACATGAACAATGAGACAGAAGAAAGGGAAATTAAAGAATTGATCCCATTTACAATTGCACCAAAAACTGTAAGATACATAGGAATACACCTAACCAAAGAGATAAAAGATCTGTACTCCAAAACTTAGAACACTTACAAAAGAAATTGAGGAAGACACAAAGAAATGGAAAAACATCCCATGCTCATGGTGGATGTTAAGATGTCTATGGTGCCCAGAGCAATCTACACATTCAATGCAATCCCCATCAAAAGACCATCAACATTTTTCACAGAGCTGGAACAAATAATCCTAAAATTTGTATGGAACTGGAAAAGACCCCAAATAGCCAGGGGAAGGTTGAAAAAGAAAACCAAAGCTGGTGGCGTCACACTGCTGGGCTTCAAGCCATATTACAAAGCTATAATCATCAAGACAGTATGGTACTGGCACAAAAACAAACACATTGATCAGTGGAACAGAATAGAGAACCCAGAAATGGACCCTCAGCTCTATGGTCAACTAATCTTTGACAAAGCAGGAAGGAATTTCCAATGGAAAAAAAGATAGTCTCTTCAACAAATGGTAATGGGAAAACTGGACAGCCACATGCAGAAGAATGAAACTGGACATTTCCTTATACTGTACACAAAAATAGACTCAAAACGGATGAAATACCTAAATGTGAGACAGGAATCCATCAAAATCCTTGAGGAGAACACTGGCAGCAGCCTCTTCAACCTCGGCCGCAGTGACTTCTTGCTAGACACATCTCTAAAGGCAAGGGAAACAAAAGCAAAAATGAGCTATTGGGACTTCATCAAGATAAAAAGCTTTTGCATAGCAAAGGAAATAGTCAACAAAACTAAAAGACAACTGACAGAATGGGAGAAGATATTTGCAAACATCTTACCATATAAAGGCTAGTATCCAAGATCTATAAAGAACTTATCAAACTCAACACCCAAAAAACAACAGTCAAGAAATGGGCAGAAGACCTGAACAGACATTTCTCCAAAGAAGACATACAAATGGCCAACAGACACATGGAAAAATGTTCCACATCACTTGGCATCAGGGAAATACAGATCAAAACCACAATGAAGTACCACCTCACACCAGTCAGAATGGCTAAAATGAACAAGTCAGGAAACAGCAAATGTTGGCAAGGATGCGGAGAAAGGGGAACCCTCTTACACTGTTGGTGGGAATGCAAGCTGGTGCAGCCACTCTGGAAAACAGTATGGCGGTTCCTCAAAAAGTTAAAAATAGAGCTACCCTATGACCCAGCAATTGCACTACTAGGTATTTACCCAAAGGATACAAATGTAGTGATCTGAAGGGGCACCTGCACCCCAATGGTTATAGCAGAAATGTCTGCAATAGCTGGCTTTGGAAAGAGCCCAGATTTCCATCAACAGATAAATGGATAAAGAAGATGTGGTATATATATATATATAAGGGAATAATAGCCATTAAAAAAAATGAAATCTTACCATTTGCAACTGTGTGGATGGAATTTATTATGCTAAGCAAAATAAGTCAATAGGAGAAGGACAATTATCATATGATTTCACTCATATGTGGAATTTAAGAAACAAAACAGAGGAGCATAGGGAAAGGGAGGGAAAAATAAAATAAGACGAAATCAGAGAGGGAGACAAACCATAAGAGACTCTCAACTGTAGGAGACAGACTGAGAGTTGCTAGACAGGAGGTGGGTGGGGGGATGGGGCAACTGGGTGATGAGCATTAAGGAGGGCACGTGATGTAGTGAGCATTGGGTGTTATATGCAACTGATGAATCCCTGAACTGTACCTCTGAAACTAATAATACTCTATATGTTAATTAATTGAATTTAAAGAAAATAATGAAAAAATAAAGATAGCCATTCTGACAGCTATGAGGTGATACCTCATTGTGGTTTTAATTGGCATTTCCCTGATGATCAGTGATGTAAAGGTGTTAGCTAATGTTAAGGTGGTAATCATTTTGTAACATATAAATGTTTCAAATCAACATTTTATACACCTTAAAGTTGCACAGTAGTATATATCAATTATATCTCAATAAAGCTGAAAAAAATGTAAATGATAAATAAGTTATATTTTTAAATTAGCTTGTTAAAATAAGAGTAGCCAGTTTCCAGATGGCAGAGAATACTCCAGAGATAATGAGTCTTTCTGACTTAGATTTTTGCTGTAGTCTTCTCTAATCTCTAATATTGTTCTCTGGAACCAAGTGATAGGGAATGATGTTGAATATGCCTTTCTGACACTTGTAGCAATAGACCCACCTGGAAGGAGGTTTAAGATGGATTTCCCTTAGGGGCGCCTGGGTGGCTCAGTCGATTAAGCATCTGCCTTCGGCTTGGGTTGTGATCCTGGGGTCCTGGGATCGAGTCCCGCATCGGGCTCCCTGCTCAGCTGGGAGTCTGCTTCGCCCTCTCCCTCTCCTTCTGTGATCTCCCTCGATTTCACTCTCTATCAAAAAAATAAACAAAATCTATAAAAAAAAAAGATGGATTTCCCTTATGCCATGCTCTACTTTCCTGGGGTCATACTCTGTAGGGACAAGGATCATCATGCCGAGTCCTCATTAAGTAGGAACTTGAGACATGATGAATGGAAATAATTTGCAAATAGAAACACAGCAAGTAAGAGAAGGAATAGCAAAGATGGAATCCAGTGTGTATGCTTCCTGGTCTGTCAGGCAGTGCTGTGCTCTTATATGTTTAACAGAACTGTAGGGGAAAAAAAAGAAAGACCATGATTAATTAATTGAAAGAGAGGAAACTAATGACTAGTGGGCATTCACTGGTTGACTTTCTAGTACTTTCCCGTCTTTCTCTCTTTTCTAAAAGAACTCTGAATTTCCTACCTTGCAATTTATTGGGCCTTATACTGGTCTGGATACCCCTGGAAACAAACATGACACAAGGATTTAGGTAAAAGTAGTTTATTTAGAAGAAATACTGGTGGGAGAGGGAAAGTCAATAAAGGGTGTGTTAACCAACCACCATGGACAATGGAACTCAATACCCCTGGGAAACTCTGGACTCTTTAAAACACACCGGGTTCTTCCATTTGAGATGTGGATCCTGGGATACTTATGTGCCAATTCCCTAAATCCATAGTTGAAGGCTGCTTCTTGGAGACATTAACTCTGGAGCTTCTAGTTTGCTCTGTGTATGGGCCAGACATGTTCTTGTGGTCAAGGAAAAAAAAAAGGAAAAAAGTCAGCAAGTAGAAAGCAGCAGGTGCTTGCAGTGAGCAGTCTTGGCTGAGTAGATTGAGGGCTGAGGGAAGGTGTATGAGCACCAACAATGACTACTGCAGGACTTTACTCCTCCTCCATCTCAAGGAGGTGGGGGGCTGATTGTCTTAAAGCAGTCAGCACAGTCCATCCCCTTGAACACTGTCATTGATTTGCTATTTGGGCACCTGAGTCAAACAGTCTATGTTAGGCACGTGACTCAAATCCCAGACTTTAACTGGCTATTGCAAGGGCTGACTCTCTCCATTAAATATGAAGAAGCAAGAAGCCCCGGAAATTGCTGGCAGCCTTCTTAGGAGCAAGGAGAAGAACCATCTGAGCCTGAGGACTTGTAGCCAAGACTGGAGAGAGAAACATGGTCCCAATCAAAGAAAATGGGCCCTGCATTAAGGTTTATACAAAGCTGAATCAATTGCCTGGGACTGCTGTAACAAAGCACTGAAAACTAGGTGGCTTGAAACAACAGAAATTTGTTATCTGACGGTTCTGGAGGTCAGAAGTCTGAAACCACCGGTGTCAGCAAAGCCAAGCTCTCTCTGACTGCTCTAGGGGAGAATCTTTCCTTGCTTCTTCTAGTTTCTGGTATTTGCTGACAGTCCTTGGTGTCCCTTGGCTCGTACATGCATCGCTTCAGTCTTGTGACTGTCTTTCCCTACATTTGTTCACATCTTCTTCCTTCTCTCCATGTCCATATTCTCCCTCAGCCCCTTTGAAGGACATCATTCATATTAGAGCAGGACCCATCCTAATGACCTCATTTTAACTTGTTTACCTCTATAAAGATCCTATTTCCAACTAAGATCACAGTCTGAGATGCTAGAGGTTAGGACTTCAACATATCTTTTTTGGGAGAGACACGATTCAACCCTAAACAGAAGCCAAACCCTTTTAATTTGATTGGAAACAAGTCTGTTTCAGTTTAAGGGCATTTGGGTTGAAATTTTCTCTTTCCTCTTATGACATCTTAATAATTTTTTTTATCTGTGGCTATGGATAAAACAAAACCAGCAAGTGGGGGACTTATGTCCATGAGCTAACGTGGTTGGCCCAATCACAATGTGTGAGTAAGCACTAGGATTAGAATATGCCCCGCTGAGGTGCTCAATATAAATTTTTGGAAAGGGCCTCCATTCATTCATTGATTCAACATGTATTTCCTAAAATCCCCTTCTCCTGTGTGTGTCTGATACTGTTCTAGGCATTGGGAATATAGCGCTAAGTAAAAAAGACATGCTTCTCTGCCCTCATGGAGTTTATATTCTAATAGGGGAAACAGATTAAAATAAGAGTAATCTGTAAAATGTAGGGTACATTAGATAATACTGTAGGGACAGGGAATATCACGAGGCCTGAAATTTTAGGTAGAGTGGCAGAGAAGATCTCACTAGTAAGATGACGTTTGCATAAAAACCCAAAGGAAGTGATGTAGTTATTCATGTAGCTGGATCCTAATGAGAACATGGTATCATTCTAAGTCTAACTGGAAGCATAAATGGGTTAAAAGCCAGAAAGACTTACCCATAGAGGAAGCTCTCTGTGAGGGGATTATAGCTAGAAGCTTTTGTGTTTAAAGGGAATTTGATTTGTTTCCACGTGGTCCATCTTCTACACCTGGAGAACTCTATAAAACTGTTGTGCCTGTTTGTAGGAAATTATTTGTGGCAAAAGTTGAGTCCAGCTCATAGCCCGTGACAAGCTGAATGTGTCTTTAAAAGTAGAGACGGTTCTTACCAGCCATTATGAGCATTCTCCCTGACTTTAGGGTTTAAGTACTAGAAAAAGAAAGAGAAGGACCAAGTCTGTTGTAATGTCTCTTGGGGTTTATTATTTTTAACAGCAAAATATTGATTTTCTAAAACATTCAAATATACAAGGTGTGGCTTGAAGGCCCAGGACTGATTCCACAAGCACCCTCTGAGAATCTATTGTATTTCTTCTAGTTGTAGTATTTTAAGGTCTTATAGATAGATGGGTAACAGGTATTGAAAAATGCTTTAGACCTGCTTAAATACACTATTTATACAAATAAATAGTGCTCCAAAATTACATTGAAAAGGACGATTTGTCACTTTACCAGTTAGTATCACTTAGCACAACATTTTTTTACAACCCCAAATTAAGACAGCAGCCATCAGTTATATAAATAAAGCATTGACTCTAGTGCAGGTGGTAAATAGAATTATGCTCTATTGTTTATTGCTTTTGGAGAGTAGCTTCATGAACAGTAGATGATTATAAGTTTCCTATATCCATGATGGTAGTGATATGCAGTGTTTGGATACTTGGTTAGGAAACTTCAAAAATGTCCCTTTCTGTTGTCAAAATTAAGTTATAGGAATTTACAAACGATATGGATTATTAAAGGTTCAACTTATGATGCTAAAAGAGAGAGACCCCAAAATTCAGAGGCATAAAGAGACAAGATGGCTTCTCTCTGTTGTAAGTCTAGGGACAGGTGAGCAGTCCAGGGTAGACAGATGGGTCTACTATCTGAGGTCACCCAGGACTAGGTTTCGTCTGTCTTGTGATTCTGCCATCGTTAGGTTGTTGTACTCATCTCCCTGGCTGCAGCTGTCTCAGGACCACTATGTTTGCTTTCCAGCCTTTAAGAATGGGAAGGAGCAAGTAGAGGAGAGGCAGCCTCTTTTTAATGACATGACCTGGAAGTTGTACACATCTCTTCAGCTCACACCCAGAGCCTAGCTGCAAGGGAGGCTGGAAGCATCTCTAGCTATGTGGCCTTGTTCCTTGCCAAAACGCCTGGGGTTCAGTTACAAAGAACAAAGAACAAAGATTAGAATGGGTATCAGGAAACTGTTAGCTTAAGTAACAGTGCTATGGTTTCTCTCATGAGAAAGAATGAAATTTGGACTTTTAAAGGCTGATAAAACTTTGGGAGGCATTCATTTACTTAATAACCACCAGGTACTGAGGATATGACTTCATGCAGTCTAGTTGAAAAGATAGGCAATTAAATAGAAATTAATATTATATGAAGATATGCTATGGGGGAGATACAAATGCTGTACAGACAGAGCAGAAGAACCCAACCTAGTCCATGAACAGAAAGACCATGATGGTTTCCAGGGATGATTGATGCAGGGCTGAGCACTTCTGTGCAAGGTCCTGTTTGGGTGGAAAGTGGAAATTGTTCCAAAGGTGGGAATCAGAGACATGGTGTAACTTTAATGACTCTTTAAAAGACAGGAGTCATTTACAAGGCTGCTGCAAGAAATCTTAACCCGAGGCAGGAGCTAATGGGAAAGCTATGTAGAATTTATCCAGAAAGGAAGAAGGATTCCTGAGCCTGGAGGAGATTTTCTTGGCACCAGTCTTGTCAAAGTACAGAATCGTGATGAGCCCCAGATTCTGGGTCATCTGTAGTGATTTGAAACATGGACCTGGTTATTGTTTGGCTGCAGGCACCAATAAATCAATCAAGCTTTTCATCAAGAATTAGAATATTCCTATAATTCCCCATTAATCATGTCTTTTGGAAAGGTAGGAAGTGGTAGGAATCACATCTGTTTGGTTGTTTGGCACCTAAGTATTAGCTCTCCTAGTGTTTATCTGGTGTTTCCTTATTAAAAAATGTTGTAAGTTTGAACCATGATGAAATATATTTTATTTGGAGAGTTGTTTTTGGGAATGGTTAGCAAATTGTCCTGAAAAAAAGAGGGGTGGGGGATATTGCAAGATAATGATTGGGTAGGAATGGGGGAACTTCACAGTCTTTGCTAGTTTGGAAAAAATGTCTCGTTTTGTCCTGCACTAGAACAGGATATCTCCTTTTCGATGTATATATATTTTATTAGGTTTTGCTTTAAGTGCAGGTTCTGAGCTGCTGCATGCTTTTAATTTTACCTTTCTTAAGATTATTGATTTATAAGTACTTATTGAGTGCCTATTATGGTGAAGTGTTGCTAGGTATTGCCAGGAATTGCAGGCTCTGGGCGTTGCTAGGGGCTAAGCGTTAAGGCCATGACAGTGAAAAAGGCAGACTTAGTTCCTGCCAAAATAGAGCACAGTGCTGGAAATTGAGGCAGACCACTCATCAGCTTTACTTCTGAAATGCTGTGTGTCTTTGGCCCATTATTCAACTTTTCTCTTCCATAAAATTCCTTACCTATAATGAGAATAAGCATAGTGTTGTGTTTTTTTTTTCCCCCCTTTCATTCTTCATTTGTACCCTCTGGCAAAATTCTCCCATATCCAGTTCTTTCGGTGTGGCTGAGACATGACTCATCTTTGACAAAACCAAGTATGGAATATACCTAAAACTGTTTTGAGAGGGATGACTCTGAAAGTATTTACTAGAAGGAGGGGTGTCTTCCCACTATAGACCCTGCATGTTTTTTACTCACAAGATAGAAACTTAGGTATTCCTTGGAATACCATGACCAGCTGAGGCCATTTCCACTGTCTGCTACTTTTTAATGACGTGCTGAATGGAAGAATGGAATGTAGGAAAGTATCTTTGCCCAGCGTCTGATGGGAATAGTGGCATGGAATGGGTCTCAACATTAATTGAGGTATTTGCTAGGCACTGTTACCTATATTACCTTGTTTAGTATAAAGAACAAGTTAACAACGAAGAGTAATTATTCCTGTTATAAAGATGAGTAGGTTGATGTTGAGAGATGCTAAGTAACAAGCTGATAGAATGTAGAAGTTGGATCCAAACCAACCTCAGACTCCCACAACTGTGTTGCCTTCCATTAAAATGTTTTTCCTTAAGCCAGTGAAATCCAGACACCTAGTGAGTCTGGTTGGGTTAGCCCTGCTCCTTTCAGGAATCTAGGTGAGTCTTAGCTGTTTGGAAGAGCAAACTCCACCAGGGCTGGGGCAAAATGGGACAGATTTGAGCTGAGAAAGGAAGTTGGCTGGAATATTGTGGCTCAAGCTGCTGTCTTACTGGCAAGAGCAAATCATTTTTGTTTAGCAAAATGATTGAAGTTCATCTCTCATTTGGGCCTTAGAGATACCAATAAAACATTATTATTTTTTTTATTTCTGGGGTTTGGAAACTTGTTCCAAATTTATATCCAGTTCAGATCTGCAGGGAGTATGTGTGATCACCTTACATGCAGCAGAAGCTGTCCTCTCCCTGTGCATTGTGCTGTGATTATCTGACTGTGGGTCTCCAGAGGTGGGGGCTGTAGCTCAGTCATTGTGGAATCCCCAGTGCCCAGCACCCCGTGTCTGGCATACCACAGAGCAAATGTCCATTGCATTGAACCGGTATCCCCATGTTTCTTGTCCATAACTAAAGGAAGCAAATTTAAATTCCAATAGACAAATGTCAGTCATTTCCAACTCTGTTCCTGGGGAAAGTGTGGGCTTGGTTGACTTTTAGTTTTACCTGGTCTTACCTGTAAGGTTGGTATTGTCTTTGTGACCCACCTTCTTTATGGGAAAGCCCTCTCACTGTGGCACACGGGTTCTCCACACCACCTATGTTGTTCCATTGAAGAATTCGACAAATGGGTGGTAACACTTACAACATGATCATTTTATCTGTGACTATAACTGCCAATTATTCCCAGCAAATAAGGAAATTTAGAGAGAGATTAGGGGAAGCCCATAGTAATCTTGAAATATATTTAAGTTTGGAAGGCTGTTTGGAAAATGGTTACCTTTTCCCTAGCACAGGAAGAACAGAAGCACATGAATGAGGACAGCTGCTCTGTGGTCTGAGCAGGTCTATTTGCATTTTTCACTCTTAGGGTCACTATGGCCTTTTTTACTAATGTTGGTAATGCTCTGGTGGTTAGTTTCAATGATTTTCTTTATTGTGACTTGCAGATCAATCTCCTACATGGTTGTTCCATTTAACCTGTATTCCCTAGGTTATTTCTTAAAGCAATTTATTGAACATTATCCTAAATTGAACTGCATTTACTATCCCTTGACCCAATTACTTAAGTGGTCCACATCCATTTGATTTTGATTGTCTGCTCTCTTGCTATTTGCTTTCCCTCTAATTTTACTATCAGTTGCAAAGGAGATTATTTAGTTCTGATGTTCTTCCCTTCCCAAACGACTCTGTTTGAGCAGTACAACTTATAAAACCAGCTGCTGTAATTTGAAAAATCCCAGTTCTTCTGAGTATGGTTTATTTCAACAATTCAATTCTACAAAGATTTATGGAGTACCTCATTCGTGATAGGATTCAGCAAAGAGCTATCTGCTTGCCCCCTTTCTCCTTTGGAGTGAGTTTGCTAGGCAAAGGTCTCTGGTCTCTGAGCAGGGTGTCTTAGCTCTGGATCCTGTCAGATGGTTTTCCAACACCAGTTTCGTCCTCTGGGTTCCTTTCAACACTCCTCTCCCAGTGCATAGCAAACGTCCAGCAGGTTAGGTGGCTGCAATCATTTGTGTGTTTGTAATTTCTAATTCATAATCAAGCCCTGGTCAGGTGTTCTTCTCTTATAGTCCTTAGAATAGTTTCTACTCTTTGTCTAATAACATTTATATAATATGCTTGGTCCTGGTTCATATCTTGGATTATAGTAAAAAAATTTTAAAAAGTCAGTATCAATGATTCATCACTTTCCATCCTTAAGATTTTCTCTTTAAACTTCTGAACTCAAGGGAGATTCACCATCTTCCTTCGTTTCTCCTAACCCTTGTAAACCAACACTGTGTTTTTATTGGCCTTAAACTTGTTTAAGTAGAGCTAGTGGTAGGAATGGAAGTGGTTTTCTTTGTGAAACCTCATTATTTATGCTGCATGAGTAAAGACAGCTTTAAAGAGGGCTCCCTTTTGGTCTTTTCTGATTTCTACCCTGGTGTGAAAGTGACATTTTGCTAAGTTTTTTCATTATTTGCTAATAACCACGTCCATCTTGTGAGGTCAATGCTGTTGTCGCCAATTTGCTGCTTAAATCCCATGATGACCAATTCTCCACTAACCCACTGAGAGCATACACAGGTGGAGTTCTCCTCGCCTGCAGTGCCCCACTCTATGGAGTCCCAGTCAGTGCAAACAGGATTTGACCTGTTCTCTTGAGGAATAGAGAAGATCTTGTCTAAAGCCACTTAGTAGCTCAGTAGTTGAAAACCCAGAAATTCCAGATTTGGGGATATTTGTCCTGATCATTCAACCATGCCATAGTTCAAGCCGCAGGTTGTATTTTGAGTGACAGCGATTTGATTCAACCATGACATTGAACAGGAGATTGAATTACCAGAGTGTCGAGTTTATTGAAGGGAAAGACAAAACAAAGTGGAAGAAATGGTGGCAATGGAGAGAGGCAGAATTTGGTAGCAGAATGTAAGGAAATGGAATTAGTCTGTTATTTGAAAGAGCTGGGACTGTGGGGATTATGTTAACGAGCTCATCAAGTGTTTTTTCTTTAAGTTATGTGCAATTCAGGTTTTTTGTGAAATGCGTTCTTGTGTTTCAGCAAAAATAAGATCCCGCTTCTTAGCCAAAAAGAAAAAGGCATAGTTAAAAAGAAACCTTTATATCTTAAAAATATGATCTTTAGTCTTAGAAAAGCTTTTCTTTCTGTTTGGATTTATTCTATGGCAAATGAAAGAGAAGGGTTAGACTACCCTCATTTTATCCCTGCTCATTTTCCTGGTAGTGTCTGGATTCCACTAGACTCTCTTATTGGTGTGAGGATGTGGCCATTTGGCAAATAACTGGAGGAAATACGACTTTTTGTTTGTTTGTTTGCAGCTGTATTATATTCCAAAAGGAAATGTGGGTCTATTACAAATTTGCTGTATAATCTTAAATATCTGGGCTCTAATACAACTGTGTTCATAAAAGCGGGGAGGGGAGGCGCAGGGTGTTTTGAACATTAGATGCTAAATGTTCTTTTTATGGAATATGCTGTTTCTCTCCATTTGAGATCCAAAACTTTGTGTAAAAATATACTTCACTAAAAGATGGTTCCCCCCCCAAGAATTAAAGAGGACTATCTAATGTAAACACTTAGTCTGGTGTGAATAATTTCATCCTTGGCTGTAAGAAGCTCTTGAAAAACGTTCATTTGAAGGCTTTAAATTTATCCTGTGTGCAAAATACAATGTTTCAAAACTTCCCAACCCTCATGTCCGGTTACAGTATATTTGATGACCAGAGATTGATTTTCTCTATTCATTCTGTCAACTAAACACATTTCCCCTTCAATCTATTTGTCTCAATAGAATGAGACTGGCTACTTTTGGCATTTGGCATTTGTTATAGTAGTTTGTATTTTTTCCAGATGACTTTAGTGTATATGTCAGCACTATGTACATAGAGCTCTATCTTTTTTTAAATACAGAATTCAGTCTAGCCCTTTTATATAGAAGAAAATAAAGCCATATGGAAAGATTTCATTTTTCAAATGTACTTTTAGCAGACAGAAAATTTAAATTTAGCTTTTGTAAAAAGCAGGTTGAGTTTGTTTCATGTCATTCTCACTGGTGACTCTGAGTTTGAAGAGCATTGCACTGACTCTTGGCTTTGCCTCATGCACAATATCTCTTGCCCTTGTGTTTAGACAGATGTGAAGAGAAAGGGGGACTTGGGCAGATATTTTGGACAGCCAAAGTCAGACATTCTTGGAAACTGATGCAATCTAGGTGTCAGGAGAGATTGTAAAGCCCCAAAGACCTTTACTTCACAGTGAGGCGTTGCAGGGCGGGGAGGGGGTGGTGATGTGTGGTGTGTGTGGGGGGGGTGGGGGGGGGAGCTCAAGCCAAGCAATGGCATCTGCAGCCCCTGATGGATTGACACTTACAGGCCAGCTAAAACGGAAACTACTTTCCCAAGATAGCTGGACTGCCTTCATTTGGAGATCTTACTACTTTGTAGAATTTGAAGAAAACTCTCATGGAATCACGGAATAAAGACGTCAGCCAAGAAATGTCCTGGAAGACATCTGCCCTATATATGTAATAATCTGCTGTTTGAAAAACAAAAGCATACGTAGTGTAGCTTGTAATCTGCACTTTGCTTGAGAAAGATAATGATTGTGAAGGAAATACATCTGGGTCTCTTTAAGGTACCAAGCCCCATACTCATTTATGAATGTGTAATTGCTGATTGCAGTCAGCCATGGTCGGGTAGCATCTCTTCTCACCTCAGGAGTGGGATAGAGCAGGTTAGAGCTTCTGAGGACATGTTGTCGTAGATGGATGCTCTATGAGGAAAAACAGATTCCAATGGGAAGGATCATAAAGGGGAGCATTAGGGGAGATTTTCCTTACCAGTGGGCTGTTCTGGCTATTTCAATAAGAAGGTGGCTTAGACAAGGGGGCACGTTCTGTATGGAGCACTGGGTGTTATGCACAAACAATGAATCATGGAACACTGCATCAAAAACTAATGATGTAATATATGGTGATTAACATAACAATAAAAAATAAAAATTAAAAAAAAGAAGGTGGCTTAGAAACTATGGAAAAACCTAGATAACCATATTCAGAACTGTGTTTCTTAACAAAGTGATTGGCAGCAAGTATAGATTAATATGAAAGTTTCAGTAAAAATATGAATTGAAAGCAGCTGCAAAGTTATTAAAATCAAGTAAGATGGGACAGTATATTCTTATTTTTAGCTGTTTCATTTTTTTCTGGATTCTTTTTATTTGGTGTCTACTGGTTCATAAATAAGGCTTTTGAGCTTTCTATTTTATTATTTGTAAATAAAATGTAAATATTTTGATATGTAATAGTATGTCTTCCATTGGTGTTCTTGGTATCTAATGTAGGAAATTTCAAATTTCAGGTTGCAAGTGATTTGTGAGTGGGAGAATATAATTTAGTGGTTTGTGACCAGTTTTTTTCTTCATGTTTTATTGAAATATGGTTTACATACAGAAAAGTGCACACATGGTTTGATACATTTTCACAAGTTGAACCTCCACCCCCATAGCCAGCATCTAGAACCCTAGATCAAGAAGCACCAGGTACCCAGAAGCTCCCCCAACCATGACTCCTTCAAATCACTACCCCTCCAAAGGTGTCCCACTGTCCTGACTTATAATAGCATAGATTACTTTTGGCTGTTTTGAACTTTATATAACTAAAATCATGCAGTATGAACTCCTTTGTGTCTAACATAATGTGTGGGAAATTCATCTGTATTACAGATAATTGTAGTGCTCCATTGTGTGAATATACCAGCATTTATTTACCCATTCTACTATTGATGAACCTTTGGGTAGTTTCTGATATTTGGCCTTATGAACGTTTCTTTTGTTCATATTACTTCTGTGACTATTCTAAACAAGTCTAATGGTGGACACATGTACTCATTTATCCTGGGTATATACCTAAGAGTGAAATTGTTGGGTCATTTGATACGATATATTGCACTTTAGGGGATCCTTTCCAAAAAATTTGCCAAAATGGTTGTACCAGTTTAGAGTTAAATAGAAGAGAAATAGGATTGAATTGAATGGAATGGAAAAGAAAATGGAAGCCTGCATCACATAATTAGTGGTAATTGTTTTTCCAAACTTTTGTTTCAATTATATAGATATTTACATTTGTACTAAATCTCAGTATGAAATATACCCTTTTTTTTCCGAGTTTCTGTAAAAAAAGTTTAAGAAGCACTTGTCTGATCTTAAAGCTCAAGTCCAAACAATTCTGTCGAGTGTATTAATTACTTTAATGAGCAACAGAAATTGCCCTGGTGTCAGTGAGTAATAGAAAAGGCATTGTAGAGAGTAGGGAAATCATAAGATCTTTTAGGATCATGACCAACTTTCAACAATAATAATATTTAGAAATATGCTGTAATAAGAGCTACACAGGGAAATGAAAGCATAAGGTTGAGTAATCATTTGTGATTTTGAGACATTCAGAACAGCAACTTGGGTAATTTCACATTATCATTTCTGGCCTTGGTACTGAGAGTGCTTGGGGAGTGTGCCTTAAAAAGCCTTTCCTCACACACAGTTCCAGCTTACCCAGTTCCTCAAACAGGGGAATCAAACACTCCTTAAGTCCAAGGCAAAGCGCTAATTCCATTATAATACACAAAATGTATAGCTTATATACAAAACATATTTACCTGAGTTTCCTGATTAATCTCCCAAAATGGTTAGGACACAATAAACTATGTAACAGGCATCGTAAGAGAGTAGTATAGTTGACTGCCTGAGACTGTGTCCTGGCTCTGCTGTTTACTACCTGTCCTCCCTCCCTCCCTCCTTCTTTCCTTCCTTCCCTTCTAACTTCCTTCCTCCCTCTCCTCTCCTCTCCTCTCCTCTCCTCTCCTCTCCTCTCCTCTCCTCTCCTCTCCTCTCTTCTCCCCTCCCCTACCCTCCCCTCTCTTTCCTTCCTTCCTTCCTCTTAAAGTTCGGGTTATAAGTGTGGCATCTATTGCATAGTGTGATTCCATCTTTTAGGTTTATTGTTCTCTTAAAAGTGTGAATGTGATCATGGCATTCCCTTGCTTAATATCTTTCAATATTCCCATTGCCATTACAGAAACTTCTTCATGTGCCTTACAAGGCCCTCTGGCCCCACCTTACCTTGAGGCCTGTTGAATGATATTGCTCCTTCTTTTCAGCCATATTGAATTCCATTGGATTCTTTGAACATGCCAAACTCTGTCTTTAACAACATACCTTGAGATGTTCCCTTTTCCCCCTTTTGTGCCTGGCTCATCTTTCAGGGCTCATCTTAGATGACATTTTCTCCAGGAGGCTTTTCCAAAGTGTGAATTATTTGCCCTTGCTTCTATTGATTCTTGCTGTTTTCTATATACGCTATATTGTATTTTTTTTTTCCTCCCTGGATGCAGGCTCTCTTAAGAGCAAGGACAGTGTCTTTCTCATTCATCTTTGTATCTTTAAAACAATGTTCATTGAGTCAATCATGAAACCCAGGGGTATTCTCTGAAGGGTAGAATTATAGTTTTTATTTTTGTCTTTCTACTTTTATGACTAATTTTTCTGTGGTGAACATACATTATCTGTCTTGTAAGACTGTGAACATTTTGAAATGAGTTAAATATCAAAAAATAAATTTAAAAAATCAGATCACTGTAGGAAAAGGAAAAAGGGTGGTAACATTGTGAGCCTGATATCCGTGCCTGGTATTTAAAAGGTGATAGAATTTAGCCCCTGGTTGTTGCTATCCCAAATGTTATTAGGATTTAGGTGTGGAGAATGTAGGGTCCAGCCTATTAAAAGCAGGTGGAATTAGAGAGGAAATGAGTTATGATTAAGGAAGGGGAGGATCATTTAGGAGAGACAGATGGGACCAGCTGTGTGTGAAAGTTCCTTGGAAAACTGGAAGAAAATAAAAGGGTTCCAAGTATAAGAGAAATAAGAGCTGCAGAACAGGAAATAGGAGAAAAGGCTAGAGGAATAAGAAGTACAAAGTTTAACAGAGAAAAGAGGGACAAAGGAAAGAAAAGAAGAAAGGAATAGGGCTCAGGAGGGAAAAGAAAGTATCTGAAAGATATTTAGGGAATAGGTCAGGAAGGAACAGAAAGTTAAGTCCTAACCAGTGCAGGACATCTGGGCTCCTGCTGGTAGTAGATCTGCTTCGTTGGGCCCTCCAGGTGCAGCTGTCAGAGCCACACGGTCCTACAGGGATTTCTGAAAAGTCCCCTTCAGGTCACTCTTTTCTTTGGGAGGTTTTGTCTTCCAAACTTAAGTGCACTGGGCCTCTGGTCTGAGCCATTTATTTACATTTTGAAATGTGAGCATTCCATGTGAACTTTCCCTACCCTGCTGTATCTGTGTGCCTGGGACAAAAGACATGACTTAGCTGTCAGTACACTGAAGTATGCAGCCTGCCTGTAGGTCAGGTCACAAAGCAAAGCTGTTTAAAAAGTATGGGGCTCCTCTCGGGAGACAGCTGTGTGTCCATGCAGCATTTGTCAGCTGTGCTAAAGATGGAATTGAGGACAGAAAGGAATATCCAGAAAAACACTACATGAATGGAGAGGCACCATGAAGTGTTTTAAACTGGTGTGAAGTCAGGTTTGAAGTATTGAGGTCAGAGGGTAAGTTCCCTTTCCTGTGGAGCCCAAGTCATTCTTTGGCAGCATTTCGGAAAACTAGTTGTGGTAGGTACAAAATGGCTACCCTGAGACTCACTGACTATGAGTCTTCCTGCTAGTTTATCAAGATGAAGCCTATAGGCCCGAGTCCGGTGGTGAGCATATTTCCTTGGGCTTAGGAGGAGGTAGTAGTTGTACTGTATCATTTGTTTTCTTATCTTGCCATAGATTCTACTTTTATTCATGGATGGTTGGTCTTAGAAATGTATACTCTTGGCCACTGTCCAGTGAGTTTGCCGAACAAAATTGATCTTGAAGGTGAAAAGGCTAAGACAGGTGGTTAAATTGCCTTCATCATTCCGGGGGAGAACTTAACCTTCGTGAGATGATTATATTCAATATATGGAACAAGATGGGGTGGGTAATGCAAAGACTTGCTTTCTCTTGTGGCCTTGAATTTATTTATGAGGCTATAGAGATTATTGTTGAGTTTGGTTGTTAAATTTGTGAACAATCATGGGAAGTAGAGTTAGGCAGAGCTAGCATGGCCCACTGGCTCCAGGGACTCCTCCTCTTCTGTCTTTGGCATGGGTTGCAGGCAACTTTCCACTTTTTGGTATTGCTCTCCCATTGGAATGATTATTTTATGACACATTGTGGAAACTATTATGTTTGCAGATGTGCTCATATGGAAAATATTGAGGCTCATTCATGTCTCTGTCTTCAGGAAACAGTTGTGATACTGTGGAAATGACACGGATTAGGAAGTGGGATAGTCCTCGTTTCAAATCTGAGCCTGCCACATACTTACTGGAAAACCTTGGACAGTTTGTTTAACCTTATGGCTTCAATTTCCTTACCTGTAAGATGAGGATAATAATATTTACCCATGCAATTGTTGTGAATGTTGAATAAGAAAATGTGTTATGTTAGGGTTCTTAGTTTGCAGACAGCAGCACTTGCTTTCACTGACTTAAGCAGAAAGGTATTTATTTATTAAGGGATATTTGCTTAAGGAATCATTGGGAATGTAGAAAAATGGCCTCTAGGCCGGGCTTCCAAGAATCACACTGCAGAACTGGCCTGCTAAGAGAGATGCTTCCACAGTGAGTCCCAGGACCAGATTGCCTCTGCTCTGGTCAGAAATTGATAAATCAAAAGCTGTCATTGCTGTTGCTCCTGGATGAGCCAAATGCTTCCACCTTTGCACTTAGCAGAAGAGCTGGACTCATCCGAGTGCCTTCCATATCTCACTGTGCATGTCTCTTCTCCCACCTTTGGCCCTAATACACTCTGCTTCAAAGGGTTATGGCCCTTTTTACGAAGATTACTTCCATTTTGCCTTCTGATCTTTTGTTGCTACCTTGTTACCCAGAATGGCCTTCCTCCTGCTCTCCACCCATCAAAAAAATCCTAGTAACCTTAAAGGTGTAACTACAGTTCTTCTGTTCCAGGTGTCATGGAATTAAGTCATCTTTCTGTCCTTCAGATTTTTAAAGTGATCTCTTTCTGATTACCCTCATTTCTGTGATACTGTTTTCTTTGCTTGTTATTTTAAAATTTTATCATGTGAGTTTTTAAATCTGCTCTCCTCAACTAAACTCTTAAGTATCTTGATAGCAAGGATATGTATAGAATTTAGTGATCTCTATAGTAGTGAGCACATGGTATATATTCAACAAATATTTGCTGATAACAGATCCACTGGACTGTTAGTATACTTAGACCTGGCTCCATTAGGAACTGTAGGGGATGCTGTGATGAGCCTCACAGATCTCCCTTTGGGACTGAAGGACTTACTCCACCAGCTGCTCAACTTGGGACTGCTAAGAAGGGGCCATCCCAGCTTCAGAGGTTCCTTTGGGGTTGGCAAAGGTGTTTGTTGAGAATATGTCACAGACCATCTTCTCCCTCCGTCCCATTTCTGAGTCCTTTCTCTTCCTTAGGTGCTGATCTTGAGAGTACTCCCCATAAACTTCCTACACAGTCATCTCAGGGTGTATTTGTGGGAACTCAACCTGCTATAGGAACTGTGTGATAAGATGAAAGCAATAAGCAATTTGAAGGCTCTAAGCTTGGTTTCATGTGTTTGAAAGAAAAACAAGTCGTTCAAATTTTGGCAGGGTTTTTTATGCCTGTATATTTGAAATCCAGGGGCATGTAATTATTATCATTTTCAAGTGATAATCCTAAAAACATTAATAAGTAAGGCGTGTCTTTTCATTCAGGTAGGATCTGTCACTCTATTCAGAGTGATACATGAATCCACAAAGGTCAGTTTTAGCATGTATGTCTTATTTCTTATATGAAGAAACTTTGAAAAATTATTAATGGGTCCTGCCTGGTGGAAACTGAATATATCATAATGTTGATAAAAGACATACTTATTTGAGTGTTCTAAATGAATTTAAAAAACAAATGAAGTAAAATAGAAATAACAGCATAAATTTGTTTAAAAATTAATTGAATTTTCAGCAGCTTCCTGTCAATTTGATAGAAGTTGCATTTACTAACTTCATTGTTTTGCAGTGAGAATTGTGCATTTTGGGAAGATATTAACTGTTACAGCGCTTCTATTTACAGACGGGACTATGTTTTTATACTGTGTAATTATACTGCATGTATAATATGGCTGTTCCCCCAGGGTCAGAGTCATACAGCTTTAGAAGCAATCTTAGATTTCATCCATTGAGTCTGTGTCTCTTAGCTCACATGTAAATTTTATAAAGGAGATGAAAAGGAAAAAAAAAAAAACATGTCCAGAGTCAAGGTCCGTCTGATAGTCAGGCCAGGTAGCTAATCTAGGATCTTCAAATTCCATTCCTTGTGTGTGGTAGTCCCTTTCTGCATCTGTCTTTTGGGGGATTATTTATGAGAATTACCTCTCAGAGCTGAAGGATGATTTTTCTCACTTGCATATTTTATGCTATGCAAAAACAATTGGAGCATTCAGATCAGAATGTCTGAATTTCATAAAATAACAAAAACTCACACAAGTTTAATTCACTCAAGAGACTGATTTTTTTGGCCTCCATACCTAGCTGATATATTGACAGAAATATTTATTTCTCAAATTACTATTGTACATGCTAGGAAGACATGCTTGACATGAACAAATACAAAGGAAATGGACATGGGGCTATATCCTTCTCTTCCTTAAATGTAATTAAGCTTAACTCAAAAGCTGAGGAATGAAAAAAAGATACATTTTTAAAGTATCTTCCATTCCATTCCCTCACCCCCATCAGCTTTTTGCATCAACCTGGCCTGCTCAGACCCATGAACCTATGGTTTGTTCCTCTCACTTGAGGTTGAGAGTGTAGAAAACATCAATTCGCTGTAGGTTCTGTGGGCGGCTATTGTTTCTATATTTGTTTAGAAACTTGGAATAGTTCAGTCTTCTAGTGGGAGAGCAGTGTGTCTATCAGATTAGCCTGGAACCAGAGACATAGGAGGGGTAATTGGGCCCAAAGTAAATGGCGATTTAGCTTTTATTTGACTAATTTGCTTCTCCATAGACAGCCCGGTGATCATATAAATATTTTGGCCGTATTTGGTCATCTTCATGAATCAAATCTACCATGTACTCTTCTGTTACCTCTAGAAAGGTCAGGGCTATCCAGAACTGTTTTCCTACAATCCATGTAACAAACCAAACCAAACCTGATCTATAACCAGAAAAAAAAAAGGCAAAATGGAAGTTATGACTATATATAGCCTTTTTTTTTTTTTTTTTTTAGATTTTATTTATTTATCTGACAGAGAGAGACACAGCGAGAGAGGGAACACAAGTAGAGGGAGCAGGGGAGGGAGAAGCAGGCTTCCCGCTGAGCAGGGAGCCTGATGTGGGACTCGATCCCAGGACCCTGGGACCATGACCTGAGCTGAAGGCAGACGCTTAACGACTGAGCCACCCAGGCGCCCCTATACATAGCCATTCTAAGAATAAACTCAATATTTGACTCCAATGAAGTTTAAGGTATCAATATCTAAATTCTTTTGTTGGAGTTATAATACATTTTGGGTAATTTTGGGGCTCTCTCTGACTTCCTCACTCCAAACAGATCTTGCTTATAAATCTTATGCATCAGATGATGGAAGCTTAGTTTCTAGACCCTGATCCTCTAGTGACAACTACCTTATTAAATACAATTATTTCTTTAAGGTGAACTAAATGTCAGCGTGAAACTTTGCAGTTGCAGCCTGTCTTGGGAAGGACTCATTCCCTAGTTCATCATTCACATGATGATTTTATAATTATTCTTATTTCCCAACAGTCATTGATTACTGGTAGATAGATCACCCCTGACATGTCAGACAGAGTGTATATGGGTCCAAGTATATACTCTTTCTGCCAGTTTTCAAAGTTTTAACTTTTATCAGTAATACTCTATTATTCAGAGATTAGCATTATGCATGGTGGGGTTTTGTATTTGTACTTGTGAGCCTCAGTGTTACACAAATCACAGAGGCCAGATCTATAGTCTTACTGCTAATACTAATACAATGGCCATTTACTGAATGGTGACCATATGCTGGTCACTGTGTAGAGGTTTTGTATATGTTATATTTAATGCTTTCTGTAACAGTGCAAGTTAGGTATTATTATATCCATCTTATATATGAAAAATCTGAGGCTAGGAGAAATGAAACAACTTATCCAACCAGTTCTCTCTGGGTTCAAAGCTTTTAATTTTTCTTTTTTTTTTCACTAGGAAAATAATATCTGTACAGTGCAGATAATTTGGAGATGGATTAATCTGCCCATTTTCCATATAATAGTTTAATGCAGAAATATTCTGCTTTCCTTTTATTTTTCCTAAATGCTATGAATTACCCCCCTTTGTCTATAGAACCTAAGTAGTAGTTAGGTAGTTGTAATACTTAAGCTCACAAGCCATCTATGATGGTGGTAAAGTATGCCTGGGTTGAACCCTATCTCAGCCATTTACTAGACATTTCACCCAGGTAAGTCACTCAGCCCAATCCCCAGGGAGCTCTGTAGCCTAAATTGCACCTTAGCTTTGTGCTGCCTTGAAGTAGGGGAGCTGGGCTTTCTTCCTCCCTCACCAGCCAGATATTGGCTAAGGACCTACAAGAAAGGGTGCAAAAGTCCAGGCACTATGAGTGATCTGCGCCTGTGACAAGGGGTGCTCTCTGTGTTAGCCCCTAAAGCTCTAAGAACCTGGGAAGGTAGAGCACACAGACTGGCAAACCAGGTCCCAGGGTTCTGGCCAGAGCACAGGCAGGATCCAATGTAGTGTGGGAATTGTTTCTCTATTTGTCTAGTGTACTGTGGGCATATCCTGGACTGTAGGAATGGCTGCCTGGCAGTCCCACTCAGGATAGACCCCCTTACTACTCTGTTGTGGAGCTGGAGCTCTGATTCCTGCTCTTCTTGAGGTTACCTGGGATCTTTTTCTCTTCTTTTCCTCTTTCTGCCTGGAGAAGCAGAACAGTGCTCTTGGCCCCTGCTGCTGAGACATGGGGTATGCAAAGAGAAAGGCAAAGTCTCTGCCATTCCAGAACTCACTGTCTTGTGAAGGAGGCAGCCATGTAACAGTTGGCTAAAATAGCTCTTCAAGACAATGACATTGGGGCTATGAAGAGGTAAAAACATAGTGCTAAGGGAACACAAGAGAATTCAAATGGGGGCTTTGAGGGCAAGCTTTATGGCAGTGGTGGCATTTCAGCCAGGCCTTGAAGGATAAATATCAGTAAGATTTTTAGATGGGCAGCAAGAGGGTATTACAGATTGAGAGAACAGCAGGAGCAAATACTTTGAGAAATGAAGCTTATCATTTGCTCAGGGCAATGACTGACTGTTCCACTGGCCATGGGGGTACTTTAGTGGGACGTGAGTCAGGAGAAGCAGGGCCTTGATGCTGCAGAAACTTTGCCATGGGGCCAGTGCTGTTGGTGGCAGCCAGGTTTTACAGCACATGCTGTTGGCACTGTGGTCTTGTTACACTGCATCAGAGGTGTGCTTCTTCAAACTGTT
The DNA here is from genome assembly GCF_003265705.2 of Callorhinus ursinus. Lineage (NCBI taxonomy): Eukaryota > Metazoa > Chordata > Mammalia > Carnivora > Otariidae > Callorhinus > Callorhinus ursinus. The sequence continues at coordinate 63,435,476 of NW_027397065.1, read as the reverse complement.
CTCATAACAACTGCGACATAGATGACTATAGCAGGTTCCAGTGGAAGTTTCTGTTGCTGCCCAGGAACAGCAGAAATAACATCCCAAACTGAATGGTAAGAACAGGAGTTATAAAGCAAGTGACTGAAAACTTAAAACCTTGAACCCCTCATCCATATTGAGGGCATAAAAGGGTTGAGGAGAGGAGTACTTTTGAAAGGGGATTTGTGGAGAGCATTTTTGGGGAGAGTGGGTTCCAACCCAAAGGATTTCCCAAAGGAGTTGTTTCCCATTCTCTTCAAATAAAGAGAAAGCAGCTTCTAGGTCTCCGATGGAGTTGTGTGTCCCTTTGAGCTTATTTCTGACATCACTGGACAGTCCAAAAAGCAAGACATGGACTAGCTGGTTGCTTTGAGCTGTGGAGTAAAGGAGAAAGTGCTGTGCAGGGGATTGATCTGCCCTTTCAGAGTTGTTGGGGCAGGTGACGGGGGTTGCAGCAAGAGAGCTGGTGCAGGGTCTCTTTAAGTCAGGTCTGAAAGGTCTCATGGAAGGGTATTCAGACCTCAGCAGACAACCTGGAGGTACAGCTGGGTTTTTTAGGGCTAAAGGAGAATCCACCCACTGGAATTGAAATGCATTGTGCTGGTGGCAGATCCACGGTTATGGAGCATCTCCAAAGCATACAGAAAAGTGCCCACAAGAGATAGATTTTAGACATTTGCCAGGTCCTGAAAGTGGCAGTGCTGAAGTATCAAAATTATATCAGTTAAGTGAGAATGTATCCACCCTATTTCCTTTACTTCTTCCATGACTTCAGATTCAGAGGCATCAGAAAGTGCGATTAGCAAGTACTGGGCCGTGGAGAGGGAAGAAATGTCTTTAGCCCATTTCCTGACCTTAGGCTTCTTGTGTAAAATAGGCCCTCACTCGGGGTCGGGGTGACAGGCAGGGAAAGAAGTTGTAACTTTAGAGCAAGACTGAAGTTTACATGGGATTAGATATTTTAACTAATGGATTGGAATATTCATATTTCTTAAAGGTTATCAGAAAAGTAATGAGACTGCTCAGATTTTCACCCAGGGGTATCCACCAATTAAGCTCCACTGAATAAGTCATTTTATGGCTAAATTCCATGAATTATGGTTGTGTAATGTAATGCTGACACTACTAGTTATTCTTAAAATTGTTTCCTTGGGAAAAACTAATCCAGTTCCTAGAAGAGGGAATATAGCATGTCAATATTCCCTTATTTGCGCATGATAGTTTTTTTTAATATTTTATTTATTTATTTGAGAGAGAACAAGAGCAAGGGGGAGAGGGAGAAGCAGCCTCCCCGCTGAGCAAGGAGCCAGATGTGGGGCTCGATGACCTGAGCCGAAGGCAGATGCCCAACTGACTGAGCCACCCAGGTGCCCCGTGCATGATAGTTTTAAGCATGCCAACCAGTGAATTAATGATTCTAATTTAAGAGCCAAATAAGTGACTTCCAGGCTCCTAGGATCACACGTAATCTTGAGTGAAATGAGACATGTCTTCAGTTGATCTGCTTGAATTAGTTCTAGGATCAGATATGTGGGATCTTGACACCAGGGTAGGGGCCTTTACCATTCTTCCTCCAGGTGAACCACAGACCCTCCTCCATCAGTTCACTAGCTCCCACCATGACCCTTAACAAGGCACTGATCCTGCTGGTTCCCAGTCTAAGGCAAGGAGACTTTTTTTTTTTTTTTCCCACGGTGGCGTTCTGGTAGGCCTTAAGGACTTGAATAAAAGGCAACCCAGATACTAATGCTTAAGGAGTAACTACATTGTCTGAGCTTGTCTAAGAATTATGTGCTAAGCATGTAAAGAACCTGTGCATCGTATTAAATCCTGCCTAAGCATTTTGTAGAGCAAAGTTTTCTTTTAGATTGAGGTCAGCAAACTTCAACTCATGGGCCAAATCTGGCCCTCTGCCTGTTTTTCTGTAGTCTATGAACTAGTAATGGTTATTACATTTTTAAATGTTTGGGGAAAATCATTAAAAGAAGAATAGTATTTTGTGACACGTGGAATTATATGAAATGCACATTTTAGAATCCATAAATAAAGTTTTATTGGAATATGACCATACGTATTCCTTTATGTATTTTTGTGACTACAATGAAAGTTGAATACGTGCAACAGAAACTGTGTGGCAAAGCCTAAACTATTTACTGTCTGGCACTTTACAGAAAATGTGTGCCAATTCCTGATCTAAACTATTACGCTACTCCCCATTTATAATTATATCTTGATCCAAGAAGGTTCTTTCTTCCATACGTTTCTTTCTTCTATACTTTTCTTTCTTCCATATGTTTATGTTGTAGTAATCATGGGGTCGCTGATTTAGAAAATAAATCTCTTGCTAGGAGATTTCAGTGTAAGATAGTGGGCATAGCACTCAACAGAAAGTTAGGTCACCTGGGGTTTAGGCTGGGTTCTGTCATGAGCTTAAAGACTCTAGGCTGGTCATTTTACCTTTTTGGACTTTGAGGAATGAATGGTGTCACAGGTTTTCAACCTGTGCTTTGAGGAGTACTGGTCAGTCTTTGGGTCCTTTCAGGATCAAATAGGGAGGGTGCTCTCAGAACCCTACTACTTGATCTTTAGCCAGAGTCCCTGCAAGAGTATGGACTTTATATACAGGCCATTTGCATAAGATTTTGATGTTAGAAAGGACTGGCTGCTAAGCATTTTTTGAAAAGCCATTGAATCGGATTATCCCCAAGGTCCCTTACTGTCCCATGAGGCTAAGAGGAAGTAAGAGCTTTTGGGATATGATACTACTCAGAGGTTTAAGCCATAGACAGGAGATGCTGACCTTCAAATTCTAAATCCAGCTTGTTGGCATATTATATAATAGTCCACCTGTTTCAGTTTTCCCATCTGGATAGCAGAAGCAGCACATTAACTAGGTTCTCTAAAGCACTTGGTAGTTATGGCAATATATCCCATTTGAGGAAGAAATGGTGGCCTGGTTAGTTTATTCCAATTTTTGGCTCACTAAAAACTCAGAAGTGTGTATTCTACCAGGGAAGCTGAAAGGTGAGGAGTCCTTATGTCTTCCATGTCAATCCTCAGGGTTGACAGAGTTTTGATGAGCAGTTCTCTAAAAACAATTTGAAATCAGTGTTGCTTTTTATACTTAAGTGTGGACCATTGTGGTTTTGATTGGTGAAACTCATGAGAAAGCCTAAAAAGGATGGAAATAATAAGCCACAGTTTCTTTTTACTCTCTAATGTAGACATGACTGGATATTTTTAGGTGCATTATCTTTGTGTTGATAAACATTTTCAGTTATTATCTTAAGAAGGCAAGCTTAACTGAATTTGCAGTCTACATTCTCTGAGTTTTATGCCCATTTGCAAATGACCATTCATCCGCCCACTTGAAAAGATTAATGATAGAGGGCAGGCAAATTGTTTAAGGTACAGCAGATTTGATTTATTTTTACTAAATAATGCTTAATAGTGGGTACATTGGGGAGATAGTGCTGATAATTTTTTCTGCTTAAATTTTGGAAGTACAAGTGAGTGAAGAGAGGTAGAAGGGATGTTCAAAGGCACGATAGAAGGGTACATTAAATTTTATTTTAAATATGCACACTCAGTTTTCTTTCCCTTCCTTCCCTTTCTTTCCCTTCCTTCCCTTCCTTCCCTTCCTTCCCTTCCTTCCCTTCCTTCCCTCCCTCCGTCCCTCCCTCCCTGTCTCTTTTCATTAGTTCTTTCCTTCCTTCCTTGAGTTTAAACAGCAGAAGTTTATTTTCTCCCATTTGGGGAGGCTGGAAGTCTGAGATCAGGGTGCCAGCATAGTCGGGTTCCTGTGAGAGCCCTCTTCCTGGCCTACAGTGGCTGCCTTCTCACTGTATATTCGCATGGCAGAGAGATAAAGAGAGAACACTCTCTGGTGTCCCATCATGGGAGCTCTACCCTCATGACCTCATCTAACTCTAATTACCTCCCAACTCCAGACATCATCACAATGGGTGTTAGGGCTTCAACATATGAATTTGGATGTGTTTTGGGGGAGAACATTCAGAACATTCAATCCATAACAGAGGCCAAAGATACCTTTCTAAAACTTAGATCTGAACTTATCACTCCTTACCTGTCTCATGCTTACAGACTTCCTTGGCTTCCCACTGCCTATGGGCCAGTGTTCAAATTACTGAATGTGGGTCCTTCAGAATCTGATTGTGCTATACTAATCCCCCAACTCAGCCCATGCCCAGGTCACAGTCCACCATCCTCCAAGCCTTTCCTTTCTCACTTCCGAGCCTTTGTACTTGCTGTTCCTTCTGGCTGGAATACATTTATTTCCTCTATGTTATCATGAAAAATCCCTTGATCTATCTTAGGCCAGTGTCTCAGAAGCACACCTTGAGGTGAGACTTCACGTATGCACTTTTAATTTATTCAATATAAGTTTATTAATCACCATACACCAAGTGCTGCCGTGGAAATGACAATGAATTAATTAGAGACTTGCTGTCAAGGGACCTGTTGTCTGGAGAGGAGTTCAGAGGCAGAGTGGATCCTCTCTGTTTAACTCTGATAGCCCCATCCTCCCCTGGCCCACAGGCCATGGGCGACTTGAGGCGCAGCTGGTGGGGAGGGCTCAGCTTGATGGAAACATTGCATGCATGAAATGACTAATTCTTTCCCATCTATCCCAATGTTCTTCCCCACTTCCAGTTTGGACAGCATCGATTTATGTTTCAAATCATCTTCAGATAAGAGATTTAAAGAGGCTACACGGGCTTACAGTCCTCCCCTTTTAGCATGAGGTTTGGACCGGTATTTGCAATGGGGCATTTGGGAATAGAATTATGGAAGCTCTGAATCCAAATATTCCAACTGTGATGTTATACCATCAAGGTTCCCAGAGAAATCCTGGGATCCCACCCCTGGTCTGCAGTTGAGACCAAATTGTTGGCTCTGCCCCTAATTGCTCTATCACTCCTGGACAATCACTTGATTTCCCTCCTCAGGTTCCTGGAAGGGGAGGAGGGCTGGCCTTTCTTCCTGCGGCATTATTGTGGTAATTCACTGAGAGTTCACTCTTAACTTTTTTCACTGGAAACCTCCATGAAAGTATACGATCAAGATTGAGAAGGCATGATGGAATTAAGTATCCCAAGATTTCCAGTCATATTGGGGTGGCTAGGGGGATGGAGGGTGTATTTCAGATCCTGGTTCAATCTCCTGAGTTGGGAACTTTGAAAAGAACTTGGACTTTGGAGGGTTCAAATTTGTTAGTTCTTGGCCAAGCACAACTTTCCATTCCTAAGGAAGTCTATAAAAAGGCCATTTGGACTTCAAAGAGATGATATTTTGATGCATTAAGTGTACATATGAATCAGAAACATGTGGATTAAATTTCCTGTTCAAACACGTGGCCTTGACAATTTCAGGGGAAAGTGTTTGGCAAAGTCTGCCTGGGATTTGGATAGAGATGGAGCTTTTTTTATGTTTCAGAAGTTTTATCTTCTCTGTACCCCCCCTGTGATGTGATTGACATAGCCCTGATGTATATTCAGAGGGTGGTAGGGGAAAAATTGCCTCTTGATGACTATATATTGAGTTTACTAAAGAGGAAGAGGATATGGACCTTTGTTAGAAGGGTCACTGTAGTTTAGAAAAACCCCAAACCCAACCAAATAATTTTTTCCTGGAATAAGGGCATGGGAAAGCAAGACACCAATTACACTGGCGACAAGTGCTGTGGGACAGTTGGCTCTGTTTTAATGACTAGTGTCCTGCCCTGAGTCCAAGGCCACCATCAGTATTGGTGTGACCTTTGCTAGGCGGCCATTAAAGAACTCAGGAGGAAAACCAGCCCTTCTGAGCTTGGCTGCCAAGGTTCCAGTCTCTGCACAAACTTTGGTTCGTCTACAGTTTGCTGGCTGTAGTATGTGTAGGATGCCTTCTTAAGTTCCCCTGGAATAGGCTGCCTGAGTCTAAGAGGAGCTACAAAATTGCACTAAGGTCAGCTCTCCAGTGTGAATGGGTGATGTCCTTCCATTCAAATACAAAAGGGTCCTCCATGTGTCCTGGAGAAGCATATGGAGACTGAATCATTGTTTGGTCGAAGGTTAGACACAACCTTCTTTCTTTCTTTTTGTTCTATAATGTATTTTTTCCTGAATATAAATAATTCTTGCTAATTGTAGAAAATTTGAAAAGCACAACTGTATAAAAGAAAATAAAAATCACCATAATCCAATAACTCAGTCATCATTAACATGGACATTTTTCCATGCCATTAAGTATTTTTCAAAAACATTACTTTTAACAGTTTTTAAATGCCACAGTATAGATGTTTCAGAATGTATTTGACTAGTCTCCTATTGTTAATATTTAGTTTGTTTTCAATTTTTTTATTATGATAATTCAGAGATAAACATTCCTGAATATAAATTTGTTTTTCCATCTCTGATTATTTCCTTAAGGTAGATTTCTAGTGAGGAAATAGCTCACTTGGAGTGAACATTTTTATACATTATGCCAAGTAGGTTTCCAGGAAGTTTGCATTAATTTATTTTCCCCCACTTGAGGTGCATTTGAGGGTCTCATCCATTCTTCGAAGCCATACCAGTGTTGGAGGGCACCCTCTTTATTCATACACAGACTCATGGATGGATATATTTATGAATGCTTTGCATGCTGAACCCTCTGATAAGAATGGCAGTGACCATGGATGTTAACTACTGAGCCATGAAGGAGGTGAGAGCCCTGTGGAGCATTTAGAAGGATCTTGTTGGCTTTAGAGTATATTGGCTAAAGCTTTCTTCTCTCCAGGCCACCAGGGCTCTAATTATTCCTTCTTTTCTTTGAGTTGTTCTAAGAATCTCCATGACTGCTTCCTTGAAGGCTCCCCACAGACTGGTTCTAGATTGAATACATGGGGTGGGGGTCCTCTTCCAAGCCGCTGTTATAGACTTTATCATTCAGAGACACAAGGGCCATACACTTGACTTTCCAACCCAACAGGGCTGAATGGGAGCTAGCATCTGGGACAACTAGGCAGTATATGGCCCCAAACCAGAATGTTCTTCTCTGCATTGCCCAGGAAGGGTTATCCACTCTATTAGTTCAGAGATGCCTGAATTGTGTTGTGCTAGCAATCCTTCCTGGCTCCAAAAACCAGTGGATTTTTACATCAAGGGTATAATGTGTCACAGCAGAGTGGCAGTCCTGTCTCCCAGGTTTAGTGGGGGATGCCTTCCGGGTTCCATGATCCCACCCCACCACCTCTCTCCATATACCATTTAGGCACCCATTCTCCCATGGCTACTGTATGTTAGGAATGCAAATTAACATTACTATTAGGTTAAGTGACATACTTTGGGGAAGTAAATTTTCTGTTAAGCAAGTCATCAATTAACAAATTCCAAAGTCAAAGACACTGATTTTGCTGTTATTTTGCTGGATTTTCTATGACAAAAATCCACTCTATTCATTAATCAAGTACTTATAGTAGACTCTGTGGAAATATTATGAAAACAATGTTTTAAAAACATTTAAAAAACTAGAAATAAAAGAAAAAAGAAACCCTATGAAATTTCCATTTACTTTAGGCCACATAGTGTTCTGACAGGCATAATTAATGATATAATTTCCTGAGTTTCCATAGGACCTGTTTTTTTTTTTATACATATAACACACACATATAACAAGAAACCAAACAGGTAATTAAAGTGCTTCCCATTTTTAACGAGTAAACCCTTCAGAAACCTGTCAGGCAACATCCGGGCCCCACCTCCCACTCTTTATTAACTGACATGTCGAAGAAGAAAGCCATATCATTTTTATGTTCCCATGGCACAGAAACTAATTTGGGGTATTTTAGGCCAGGGAGATTTATAGATCAGCATCAGAAACTTCTCTTGGGTTCCTGAGAGAGTAGTAACATTCCAGGAATTGGATGGATTTAGTATCCTCCCTGTTTAAAATATGGGCTCCTGTCAAACCTATGGGTATCCCTGAGTAACCTTCTATTATGGCCCAGCTGTTCCTTAAAAGAAGCCATGGAAAATGTCAGCACACTGTGGCAGGTCTCCCCTCTTTTGCTGGGTCACCTTGGGGAGGATTGGGTTGAGCGGCAATTCTGCAGGAGGGTTCTTAAGTTCTCAGGAGAATCTCCTGCCAAATCCTGTTGGTGGTGGCCTTTGAAATTGGGCATTTGGTGGAAAGGGAGAGAAAAGGTACCAGGGAATCAGCATTTTGGAGCAAATGCCAGGTCTTTCTTTAGATCAGCTTTCTCAGGGAGCCTCAGGTAGAAGGAAGTTGATGTTTCAGAGTATAAATAAAAAATTATATATGGCTTAAGTAGAGAATGCATTTGTTTTGATTTTTGGTGTTACAAGTGTTTTCATTTGTTGGCCAAGGAGAAATAAAGGTATAATTATCATTTAGCAGGATCACCTAGTTGATAGCCACAAAAGAAAGCTTTTATTTTTTTATTTTATTTTATTTTTTAAAGATTTTATTTATTTATTTGAGAGAGAGAATGAGAGATAGAGAGCATGAGAGGGAAGAGGGTCAGAGGGAGAAGCAGACTCCCTGCTGAGCAGGGAGCCCGATGTGGGACCCCGGGACTCCAGGATCATGACCTGAGCCGAAGGCAGTCGCTTAACCAACTGAGCCACCCAGGCGCCCAAAAGAAAGCTTTTAAAACTTTATATCCATCTGCAACATTTCCCTCATTATTCTAATGGAGGTGATAACAAAATGTTTCTTCTGAAATCCTTAAGCTACACCTGGATCTTCAAGAAATAGGCAGCTTTGAAATCTAAGAGGCTTGGATCTCAATCCTTCCAAGCTGTGTGACCTTGGGTAAAATTTTAACATCTTTGGATCTGATTCCCTCAACTCAGAGCAAGGATAATCACACTCATTTTATAAGGTTGGTTCAAAGATTCAATGAGATAATGGAAGTACAGTTTTTAGTAGTGTCTGACACATAGTAAGCCCTCAAAGAGTTGGAGCCCTTAGGATGATCATCAGGGAAGTACCAAGAGAAATGGAAGTAGATGGAACATAGGAAGGCTGACAGCAAGCACACAGGCACTGCCACTATTTGTACTATAAGAAATTTGATGAAAGTCTGGTTACCTTTTAGCTGGTAAGCTCCGTGAGAATAGGCATATCTTGTTTTGCTCATCATCGTATTTCCAGTGCCTAGGCGTACATAGGGTATGAGTGTTCAGTGAATGAACGAACAAATGAACAAATGAATGAACACTCAGTCCCAGTTCAAGTTTCCTATTCTCCATGGAGATTTCCCTAATCCATTCTGATTTCTCTCTTTTCTGAATTTGACTGCCTCACCTGTTTTTTGGAAACTAGTACATTCTCCTTTGTACGATTACTTAATGATTGTGGTGTGTGTGTGTGTGTGTGTGTGTGTGTGTGTGTGTGTGTGTGTGTGACTATAACAGAATGCTGGAAGTCAGGAGCTATGCCTTGCACTTCTTCTGAGTCTTTTCCTGGCCTCCCCTCACCACTTCTGACACCTCAAACACACACATCCTTAGGCACATATTAGTGACTAAATACATACATGTTGAATTGAATTGAAATACTGCAATGCCCTAAAAAAGAGGAATAAGTAACTGGAGTTCTAGATTTGTGAAAATTCACCATGTTGGAAAGTAATTATGTAAGAAAGCATAAATTTTATATGCTTCCCTAATCATTTCAGGAATCTTGGGGCTTGGCATGTTCCCACTTGTCTTCTTTTGCAGAATATCTCCACCAGTCTAAGCAGGGTCATCATGTGGTTAGTTTCTTTATTGCCTTCCCACGAAATGCATATTCTCAGAAAGTCCCCACTTTAACTTCAGTTGACAATGGTTTATATATATCTATGCCAGCAGAGAAAATCTTGCTGCTTTGCAACCATTGACTCTGAATAGGCAAGCTGGGGATAAATTCATTAGTTTCTCCACGACTTTGGTTTCAGAGTTGAACAGGTATGAGGAATATGATTCCTGTCTGATCATATTTCATGGCCACCACAAGTGGCTGCTAAGAGATTTTGCTTAAGGCTGCAGCTGGGGCTAGTTGGGTGCCTGCCAAGAGCAGGGGCATGATATATTTGTGTGGTGTATATGGATGTCTGTTTTCATAGGTATAATATTCATATATATTGCTTTGGGGATTGAAGGGAAGGGTGTGAATACTCTGTCCTCTCCCACCCCCCTCCCCAGTGGTTTGGAGGTTGATTCTCCTTTCTGCCTCCTTGGCTTGCAGCAGGGTCCTAAAGATGATGAGTCCTCAGAAAAAGCCAGTACTCAATAGTGGTACCTTCAAGGAGGAAAATTATGTGTGCCATTCACAAGGCTAGGATAGGTATTACAGGTAGGGGTGTTAAGCCTTGTTGATACACAGTTGTCACAAATAACCAAATACGTTCCTACATTTTCTCTGGAAGCTTCAAGTTCTATTTTCACCCATCCCCTCCCTCATCAGCCCTCAGTCTGGATATCTAAGGGAATGGCTTGTTGAAGATTTCCAACAATTACTCTCCCCCTTATTTATTTATTTATTTATTTATTTATTTATTTGAAAGAGAGGGAGTGTGCGAGAGAGCACAAGCAGGGGGGAGGAGCAGAGGGAGAAGGAGAAGCAGACCCCCTGCTCAGCAGAGGGCCCAATGCACGGCTTGATCCCAGGACCCCCGGATCATGACCTGAGCTGAGGGCAGATGCTTAACCCACCGAGCCCCCAGGCACCCCTCCCCCTTTCTTATTTAAGGAAGATTTTATAGAGAAAATAGGATTTCAGGAACTGCTTGAATAAAGGGAAAGAGAGGTCTTTGTGACTCAAGTGCTTTATCCAATTCTGTTTTCCAATTCTTCAGCGTAAACTTTGTGTCCATCTTTAGAGCACTTGGCATAGTGTTTAGCTTTTTATATGTTGAGTCCTCTTTGAATTTTTTGACGTTCGCATTGATTATAGTAACAAAGAATATCCTATATTGCCTGTACTTGTCAGAGAACTAGAGGTTAGAGGACAGAGGAAAGAGACTCTGTGTGTGTGTGTGTGTGTGTGTCTGCATGCACACACGCATGTGTATCTTAGATTCTGAGAAAACTGTGTGGATCAGGAAGCTATAACATGGTGCGTTGTGTACTTACCAGGTGCCAACTCTGTACAGTGGCTCTGCATGCATCATCTCATCTACTTTTCAAATTCCCGTAATAGCCATGTGGCAGGTATTATTATGACTCTCATTTTATAGATGAGCAACTTAATATTTCACAAGAGGAAGTAATTTGTCTAAGGTCACACAGCTAGTAACTGGCAAAGTTAGAAATCAAACTCGGGTTTTTCTCACTAGAGCTCGAGCTCTTCCTAATGGTATGCTATCTTAAGCCCCCTGATAGATTAAAACACACACACACACACACACACACACAAACACACCATCACCATCATCATCACTGTCACCACCAACTTTGAAGATTCAGGAACTTTCTCTGAGCTGTGGAGATACTTGATGAGCAAAAGCTCCTGTTACTGAAAGCCCAAATGAAGCATGTTTAGGGACTCGGAAGTTCAGGTTTTATCAGTGGAATGGACTCATGAATACCACCAGCAGCTGGGCCAGTGTGCTGTTTCTCACTTAGGTGTGACTTACAAAGAGGTTTGTGATTTCAAGAGCCATGTGGTTTTGGGAGTTGCTTTCCTACTCATCTGTAGGGACCAGTCACATTTCCATTTCCTGGATGTGGACAGTGGGGGTCTGCAGTAAACTTGGGCTTACTGGATATCTCCTTGCCTTTGCATCTCCCTCTTCCTGAAGCTGCCCTCTTTCTTTGTTGATAGAGTGACTGTTTACTGTTGAACACCCTGTTGGCAGGATGCCTCCTGAGTGTTTTGGAAAGATGTGTCATCTGTTGTGGCGGGCTATTTGCGTGGCAGTGTCTTTGCTCTTTCTCATTGTCTCTTTGAGTTTCCCCTGACAGTAGCTACAGAGCATCTTGATGTGTTTTTGAAGATTGAGTCTGTAGCCCTGGTACCACTGACCGTAACTACCCTGGGCCCTAATCATCTTAGAAATGGACCTGGGATTTGGTTAAAATGTTCAGGCTAGAAACAGAAAGCCAGCTTAAATATCTCAAAGAATAGCTCATCAAGTGATTAAAGAAACACTTTGCAAACTGAGATCAATATCCTAAGCTCAACTCTCACTTAAAGTCAGACCACCAATATAATCAATTTCAGTAGGCATTATCCTGCTCCATCAAAGAGAATCAAGCATGCTATCTTCATGTGGGCTGCATACATGATGCATAATAGAGGTTTAAGTGAGTGGAATCTCAAAGAGAAGAGGAATCCCATGAATAGCTCATCAGTCACAGATGACAATAAAATGTTGACTAGCTTAATGGAGTTGGTCACCTTCTGCTTCCAGGAAGCTGGTTAATTCAATTTGTCAGCTAGGAAGACGCTAGGGACCCAAGCTCATCCCTAGAACTCATAAGGACCTATATTGAACTCCGATGTCTTTAGTTTCTCACTTCCCTTTTAGTGGCATGTACAACAGGATCCATTGGCCAAAAAGGTAGGTGATGTTATGAGGAGGCTGCTCTGAACGGGCAAGGAATAAACCCAGTGTGAAGAAAATTGGGTAAGCTATGACCTGGCATGGTCTTCCTTGTCAGTTTCTACAGTCCTAGAATACTGTGCTTGCTACAGGGGACCCTTGAGGTCTCCATATGACTGGAGCCACTGAAGAGTAACGTTTACTTTTTAATATAGAATTCAAGAGTCATCTTGCTTCAGATTGAAAGACATTTTCTTTAGTGTGTACCTAAATTCCTCATTAAGTCTTCCTTGATCGTGGAAGAAGAGGTAGTAAATTCTCCTTGAATCTATCCATTCTCAACAAAAAATAACTCCCTTGACTCTTCACAAATACATTGTCCCATGATAGATAATGCTTACTTAGATTTTTCCCTCTGCAGGATGTTGAGTTTGTATGGATATTTTTTAGAGATGTTTATAAGATGTTCAAATACAAAAATGAGGCAACATCACTTGATTTGGAACCTGGACATAAGAACTGGGGTAGCATTATTCCCCGTTTTAGGGGCAAACACTAATGATAATGTGGCCATGGCCTGACTTTTCCACCAAAAAACCAAAGTTCAGGAGAGCAGGATTGCTCTTAGGCATGACCAAGTCATTCGAGAGCACCCACCTTTTGTGAGTGACCTAATTAGCATTCTTGAGGCTACACAGCTATAAGAAGTGGTGCAAAGAGTGTAGGTCTGAGTGCTTACAGCGAGCAGGGTTATTTAAGAACTTTCCTGGGGCCCTGTGGCACTATTGAATATCCATAGCCAGTTCCAGGTTGGGAGCAGGGCAGTGTACAGTTACAGAAGGAGTGAGCATTGACATTTTTTGTGCCTGGCCTGACATCCAAGCAAGCTGCTTGGGTAAACAACATCTAAATTTTACGACTTTGAACATGTGGCACTCCGTACATATTGGGCATTTGAACTGACTGGTAATTTTGAATAAGCAGAATTTCTTGTTGTGTTCACTAGAATTTCCCTGTCATATGTTTTAGATTTTTAGAGCAGTGAACCAGGAGGCCTAGAGCCTCCAGTATTAAGGAACCAAATCTGAACAATGCCAAAGAGTAAGATTTTAGAAAATTAAATGATCTGTGTAACACTGGTAATGCTTATCACTTTAGAAGGCAAAAGTCTTAGAAGGGGACTTTTTGGCAAAGCTAAGTGGATCCAGTTGCTGCTCTCCTCCTCCTGGATTTGACACCATCTTGATAGTGGTTCATTTCTTACCTTTCTGCAGGAAGATTTTTAATCTTGTTCTAGACAAAAATCTGTTTTCCTGTTATCTTGTCCCTACTGTCATGTCTCCCATTCCCAACTGAAAGAAAGAAAGAAAGAAAGAAAAAAAGAAATCCATCCTAGATTAGCATAATGGGACCTCTGTATGTTTGGTTTAGGAGTCAAATTTGAAGGTGAATCCAAAGGTCTGGAGACCAGGTAAATGGAAAAGTGGAGGACTTAGAATTTTCCTACAGTAAGTGAAATGAATAATGAGCTTAAACAACTCCCAGAGGCACTGTAGGATGAGCATCATACAAATAATTCTACTAGCCCTTGTCTTCCACAAAACATACCCTAGACTTGTCTTGTCGGGCACCTTTTTCCCACCTCCCCTTTCCTTATACAACTTGAGTTACCTTGCTATTCCAGTTCCCGTCTCTGGATGCAAGGAGCACTTCTATAGCCCATATAGTTTAGAACTTATCCATCCCTGCATTGTGTTATCCATGTTAGTTTTTCCTCTTCTCCGGTGCTAGTTTTCTGGTGTGAGGAAAGCACCATGCCTTCCTCTACTTTTAAACCCACAGAATCTAGCACACAACTGAGCACATAATCATGCACAATAAATATTTATGGATTAATTCAGTTTTTATATTACGTAGTGGAGAGGGACTAGGGCCAAAAGATGCAAGAGTTCTGGTACTTATGCCTCAGTTTTCTTATCAACAGAATAAGTATAATGAATTAGTTAGTGGTTTTCAAACTTTTTTTAACAGTGGAACTTTACCTTTCCCCCCCGCATGAAGTCTTATTTTATTCAAAGCATCAGTAGGCGTGAGTATATTAAAAGTTCTATTTTAAAAGCTTACATTTGTCACGGTTACTTATAATTAATTGGCATGTGCAATGAGGCTTTCTTTATGGACACAAATCAGAAGTTATAGTAGCAGCTGGTGCTGTGTTTTGTTTAGGTTATACAATATTGAGAAGCCCTGATTCACACAGAGGATATTTGGAGATAGGAGCAGTTTTTTTTTTTTAAACAGAACACCATGTCATTTCAAGGAACCCACCAGTTAAAACTACCAGAAGATTAAAAGAATGGGAAGACTTTCTTTTTAAAAGATTTTATTTATTTGAGAGAGAGTGATCGAGAGAGTAGGAGTGAGGGGAGGGCCAGAGGAAGAGGGAGAAGCAGACTGCCCGCTGAGCAGGGGACCTGCTGTGGGGCTTGATCCTGGGACTCTAGGACCATGACCTGAGCCGAAGGCAGATGCTAAATTGAGCCACTGAGGAGCCCCGAGGGAAGACATTTTTGATTGAAGTTTTAATCACTAATAACATCTAATACCTGACAATATTTATTATCTCATAAAAGTCAAATGAAAAACACCATGCTTTATGAATGTGAAAACTCTTAAGATGTGATTGATACATCTCATTGTGTTACCGCAATCAACAATGACTTTACAATATGTATGCTTAGGACATGCAAATTAATGAATGTTCGTTTTACTAAAATATAAACATAAGCAGAAGGTATTTAGAAACTCAAGGAATAGTATAATTAAGAATTGTACATTTAAAACAAAAAAAAGAATTATACATTTTATTCAATTTAAATTTAACCTAAAAAAAAGGAATAGTATTGAATTCTGGCTTGAGATATGCACACTGAAGTGTCGAAGAGTGAAATGTTTTGATGTTTGCAGCTTACTTTGAAACACATCAAAGAAATGGATTGATGGATAGATGGAGTTGGGTAGTTGTAGAGATCTATGGTAAAGCAAAAATAGTGAGTTTTTACTTGTTCACTATACAGTTCTTCCACTTTTCTGTTTGACAATTCTTATAATATTCAGCCAAATGTAACTAGAAAGGTAAATCTATCTGAAATGGAAAACTGTATATCAGATACATGTTATCTTAAATTCTTTCCTGATTCAGTAGGTCAGGGGTGAGACCTAAAAATGTACATTTCAAACAAGCTTCCAGGTGATGTTGATGCTGCTGGTTGGGGGATACACACTTTGAGAACCACTGGCTTAAACAATAAGAAATTTGTTGTCACAGTCAAGAAATATAGAACAATGGTTCTCAAGCGTGGCTGTACAATGTAACCAACTGGGAATATTTTTTAAAATCTTGATTATCATATCTTACCACTTACCAGTTAAATTGGATCTTCTAGGGGTAAGACCCAGACATTCAGTATTTTTAAGAATGGTTGTTTACAGTGTGCTAGCAGGTTCTATAGGAAGGTCACTGGTCTTCAAAAGGTGAGGTTGCAGTTTTGGTCCAACAGTGTCATCATGGACTATGTATTTATCTTTTTCTTCTGCCTTCCTCTAGGTGTTGAGCCTTGTTGACTATTATTCCCTTCACTGTTGCAAATTGCTTGCCCCTATTCAGACCTCACCTCCTCTTCAAACACTGTCCAAAGCTCAGAAAAGGAGAAGAAAGCTCCTACCTTCCTTTTGTGTTTTTAAACCTGAAGAAAACCTTCCAAGAAGCCTCCCAAAAGATGCCTTCTCATATCTTTGACCTGAATTAAACCACATGACCAACCCTAAGCCAGTCACTAATGACAGAATGAAATAATTGTGTTGACTTAGATCAGGGGTTCTCAACCACTGGTGACATTAGAATCACCTGGGGATTTAAAGACTATTGGATGCTTGGACCCATGTCTGACCAATTAAATCGGAGTCTTAGGGTGGGGCCCAGTCACTGGAATTTCTAAACCACTCCCCAATTTGTTTCCAATGTGCAGGCAGAGTTTAGAACCGTTAGTTTTGACCAGTCAAGGTTCACCCTCTTGGACTGTGAAGAAGGTCACATTTTAGGAAAAGACAGTCACCTGATAATTGAACAAAGTCAAGTTTTTGTTAGCACGAGGAAAGGTAAGGGCTACTGGAAAAACAGCTCTCACTCACTGGCATCCCAGTGCTGAATGGTTAATCGTAATTGTCTAGCCTTATACTCCCAGTGAGAGCTGGACCTTGCTCCACTTCTTATAGCCTTAACAAGTTCTTATCTTAATGCCTTGAACAGAGTAGGTGTTTAGTACATTTTTATCTATTGTTAATTGCCTTGTCAGTCTGCTGAGGGGTTCACTAACGGAGTGAAGTTCCTTTGCTGGGACATTTAAACCTGCCAGAAGCACTGCTTTCCCTCCCCCAACATGGAAGCCAGAGAAGACCTTGAAAGGTCCCGCTCTACTCCTTGATTAGTGTATCTGCCTCTTGACCCCACTATGGTTTTATGTGACAGGGAAATTCCACACTCCTGGCATGAATGCTTGACCTGACCGGAGCCATGCCAGGATCCGCTGCAACGTTTATGTGTGCCTGCTTTTGTCTTCAGGGTGGTAAGGGCTAAAGTTTGTCGCTCAGAGCTGACTCGGGCAAGTCAGCACTGGGGCTCTTTTGTGTGACGAGTGCATTTGGATGCATAACTGAGAAACTTTTCCTCCCTCTGCAGAGAACTTGGCATTTCCCTATCATGGTTAGAGAATAAGCATTTGAAGATTGACAAGGTGAAGAGATAGGCCATCAACTGTAAATTAAGGGAGTTAATGGGGAGGGGGCTGTTTGTGACATTAGAAGCACAGATTCTTTTTTATTCAGCAAAATCCTGTGCAGAGCTCCTCATTCACAACTCCTGCAGAAGAGAATGTTGAAGAAGAGAATGTTGATCTGTGGAGGTTTAATTGGCGTATTAACCTGTAAGTTGTTTCATTTGGGGCTGAAAAGGAGGAGGTTCTAAGAGCAAGGTCTAAGACATAATCATTTGGAATTTTTTATTTCGAGGTGGGAGGAGGGTGTTCGATAGTTAATCACTACTGTCCCTGGAACAAAGTTCTGAAATAAAGACTTTATATTCTGTTACACAAGACCCCATTCTCAGCCATTGTTGCTTCTTCTTTCTTTCCTTTCCAAACTCATAATTAGTCCGGCTACCCCCTATTAATTACTTGGTTCTTGGTAACCCAAGACACTACTGGTAGGCTTGGACAGACTCAACTTGGAGGGCTGGCTCAAATCTAACAAGTGTGGGTATCAAATTCACTACATGATGAGCAGAAAGTGGCCATTCCTTTCCTATCATTTGCTCTGACCTGAAAAATCCTTGCATCACTACCCCCTTGCAGATGAAAGATTTTGCAGACCTTTCATTTCAGGGACAATTTTCTAAGGATTCGGGGAGGAGGGCCGTAACTACTTTGCATTCTGTTTGAAGCCGAAGCTCACTATTCGGAGAGGTAGGAGAAGCCAGGCTGATTCACTTTGGAGGCCCACAGCTGGCAGTGGCCTGAATGGTATTGATTTCTCCTTTGTTTTCAATAACGTTCTTTGAGAGCTCTACAAAGCCAGCCGGACAGCTTTACGGGACCAGAGTAGGAGCTAACGTTTTTCTTTGCCAATTGCCATTTCCTATAAATCTTACAAAGACCCTTGCACGCTGTTTACAAAGATGCAGCATCTGAGCGCCAGAGCAAGGATCAGATTCTTTTTCCGAAACTTCATTAAGTACAACTTTCATCCTTCTTCCATGAAGAATTATTGTAAAAGTGAAAACTCTACCACATGCAGCTAAAGAAGGAAGCTGTGGAGAGTGTGTGTTCCTGGGCCCAAGACAAGTGCCTTTAATTTGCCAAGTTGACCGTCATCCAGGCTTCCAAAGAAAGGGTATAGCCCAGCCCCAATCCTCATCATTTCTTTCCTAAGAATTCCTATTAAAGTGTAAAATGAGTGTAAATGTGTCTCAAATCTTAAAAAAAACAAGAAAACCTCAGTTTGTCTTCCCCCAGTAAATGTCCTATTGCCAATTGGTTGACACCCAAGAGTGAGGAAGGACAAGCCCCATCCCTGAGAATTTTCTAGTTCCTGGCCACACCTGCTTGGTGAATGGGGTAACAAGGAGGGGAGAATTGTGCTATTACTGTTTTTTCTTGGGAGGCAAGAAGAAGAGACCGGGGCCAAGTTACTTCTCCATTCCCTACCAACAGCCTCCCTGCCTGCTTGTCCAATTCCTTGGGGTTTGGGGGAGGGGGTGGTTATACTAGTTCTATGAGGATTTCTGAAATCCTGAGGGATTGGCAAGCATTTTGATCCTGGCTGTTTTGCTGCTGCTGAGTCTCCTCATGGGGAGGACAGGGGCAGTCAGAAGGAGGTGAGCTGCACCAAGTGAAGCTGAAGCTTGGGGAGCCCTGACAGGGAGCAGGCTGGTGGGTGTGGTCTGGGAGAGAGGCTGCACCCTGATTCTGGCACTCCATGATACCATAGGTGATGGATGGATGACTTATTCAACTTTTATCCTCCTCTGTCGGTCTGGAAAATAGGAATGACACCATCGAACTACTCAGGGTTTCCAACACGTATGACTGTGTAGGCATTTGCCAATAGGAAATGTTGACTGTACTGACTGCATGAGCCTGGCTTCCCAGATAGGGGGGCTCACCGAAACACCTCCATTCACGAAGCTTTCACCAGGCCCTTCTAGGCCTTTTGGTCTAAATCCTGAAAATGTCCAGACAAGATTTTTTGCAGGCTTGGCTAGTTTATTAGCTCTTTATGGGACTGTGAACATACAAAATGAAGACAGTCATGCATTTGCAGCTTTTTTCCTTGTGGAGAAGCCCAAGGTATTAACTAGAAAAGAAATGGAAGAGATGTTTTCACTTCTCAGAGACTTGGCCTTCTCCCTGGGTATTTCTTCCCCTTTGGGTGTCCGTTGCCGCCTTTTTTTTTTTTATTTTATTATGTTATGTTAATCACCATACATTACATCATTAGTTTTTGTTTTTTTATTATTTTTTTAAAGATTTCATTTATTTATCTGAGAGAGAGAATGGGAGAGAGAGAGCGCATGAGAGGGGGGAGGGTCAGAGGGAGAAGCAGACTCCCCGCTGAGCAGGGAGCCTGACGTGGGACTCGATCCCAGGACTCCAGAATCATGACCTGAGCCGAAGGCAAACGCTTAACAACTGAGCCACCCAGGCACCCAGTTTTTGTTTTTTATAAATTTAATTTAATTTTATTATGTTAATCACCATACATTACATCATTAGTTTTTGTGTCCTTTGTCTTCTGACTCTGTCAGTCAGAAGAAAAGATACAGCATGCTAATTTGAAAAATCTTAAAAAAAAATAAGGACAACCTTCATACATTGTAATTTGCCTATGGGTTAGATATTCTTATCTTTTGGCTGACTCCAGTAGTTATCTTCTCTACTGGAAATGTGCTACAGTCTTGTGTGATTCAGTTAGAAACAGGCTTTCAATCCATTGGAGCATTTTCTTTGGTGGTCTTGAACCATTGCAATTAAAACATGCCTTTTCAGCTTGGATTGCGATTTCTGTGGAGATGGGCTGCTTTCCTCCAGTGCTTTCAGATTCTTGCTGGTCCCTTTTCACTTGACTTGGAGGGCAGGAGCCCCACCTTACCAAGGAACTCAATAGTAGACATTAATGCAATCTTTTTATAATGTTTGGAGCAGGATTAACATCCACCACAAAGAAGGCTGAGCCCCATTGATTTCTCATTCCTGTACTTTATCTGCAGCAAGGGACGTCCGTATCACTCAGGCTCCCACTGCATATCTGGGTGTGTCCTCTTTTTATACTCAGTTTACTTCTAGCTGTGTGGCCTTTGCTACCACTGCCATTCTCCCTCCAAGTCAGTTGGGGGAGTGAGATGGGGGTAGAACATAAGAAAATGTCCCATTCTGCCCCCTTCCTGTCCTGTGTTCCTCTAAATAACAGGGTGTTCAGTAGGTGGCATTTCCCAAGAAGTCAGAAGGTGGGAATAATACTAATGGCAGAAATGTCCTGAGACTCTTCCATTTCTCTTATTCTATCCAACCACTGTGTCCCTACTCACACCTTGTATATCAAGGGCTGAATTACAGGGTGGAAAGGCAGATCCCTCCCTGACTATCTACAAGTCTGGTCACTTCCCTGGATACTCAGTGTGGGTCTAATCCAAGTAAGTTCTCTCTTTGAGTCTCAAGAACTTTGTTCTGTCAGAGCAAGATCTTGGAGCCAGAGAACCATGGATCCTTGACCCATAGACCATAGATTCTTAGAAACTTTGTGATTCATAGACTTTGTGACTATATCTCTAAGTAGAACGTACTGAAAATTCTCTAAGGTTTATGCAGTGGATTTAAATTTCTGTGGTATTCCACATACTGTGTTATTAGAGTAGGTATTGCTTTTCCATTTTACTGATGAAGGAAACATAGGAAGCGACTTAGTTTTCAAGCCTGAGCTGGACTTCTTAGTGCAGGGAATATGCTGAGAGACTGGTAAATTTTACAGAGAAGGAATTGGACTCTGAGGGGGTTAAATGTACTGTCCAAGGTAGATACAGCCAGTTGTCAGGCAGAGCTAGGGCCAATTCCATGCGGCCTTGACTCTGCTCTTCCTTGCACCATCCTTTCTCCCTACAAGGCAGTGAGTGCTCTAGGCAACAGTTACCAGATTGAGGCAGATTGGATTCCAGTTGAAAGAACTCCATTTTGTGTATCAGCAAAGCTTGTGATACTAAAAATAGCCTAGAAATGTAAGTCTATATTAATTTAAGATGCTAAGCAATATTGATACTTCTGAGGTGCTGTATGGAACACTTTTTGATCATGGTCTGTAAGTCTTGCTGTATTTGAGGGGGCTGGTTGTTTTATGCCTTCAGGGTGGTGTAGACTTTGTGACTCTGTCTAAGAAGAATGTACTGAGAGTTGGGGGCCTTTCTGAAGTCTTTCTATTTTATCATTTTTTTTTTCAGCTACTATGGCAGACAATGCCCTTCCTTCCTTTCTTCTTTCCTTCCTTCCTTTTTTCCTTCCCTTCTTCTCTTTCTTTTCCTCCTGTTCCTCCTTCTCTATATCTTCTACTTACAGCCTCCTTTTCCTCTGCTTCTCCTTCTTTGATAAAGGAATGGTTGAGAGTGAATTGTCAGGATGAAGGTGTAGGGTATGTTTATGGTTCAGTCAATGCTAATTGTCTTAAATCACGATATTTGCTGGTACCCTAGACTAAACAAAACAAAACTGTAGAAAAAGAAGGTATATAGCAAAGTCATAAATAGGCATTTACCTGTGATTGTGAAATCTTCACTTCCTAATGCCCATTCTTGTGAAGAAAGTGTGGTCTTGGATGACATGATCATAGACTAGGTAAGATTTGTGTCTACTTTATTCCTGTATCCCCACAATTTGAAGACAGGATCTGGGACTCCTGAGGGTATATAAAGGGGCAACAGGTTATCTAACATCCCTAAATTCAAAAAACACAATCAAGCCAATCAAGGATGACATCTTCCCTGACTTTTCTTAAGAGTCTAGACATGGTCTTATAGGAGTAATCCCAAATGGTGTAGGCCAGGGGCAAAACTTTGTTTAGATTTCATTGCTAAGACTTCTCAAAACAGAATTAATTCTGATCAGGCTGCAGTAGGAAAAGGAGTTAGTACTAATGAGTTCAAAGAGTGTAACTAAGCTTATAGCTAAGGAAAACAAATATATTCCTAGAGATTAAGAGGTACTAATTTTCCCCATGAAAGGATGGATGGGACTCAATCCTCTTTTCAACTAGGTTTATCACATAGAGGTGTGTGTGTGTGTGTGTGTGTGTGTGTGTGTGTGTGTGTTTCATCTTTTCTAGAAACTTCTTTTTTGAAGCTAATTTAGACCATATTTGATAATATGAAAATAGTTCTAACCATTATAGTTTTCAACAGTTAAGGGCCTTTTAAGTATTCCCCTGGCCACTACTGAGATTAAAGGTGCTATGGTCATCCTAGGCCATTTGGAAATTGCAGTGACAAATTGTGTAGTAAGTACTTCCTTGTGAGCTTATGGTTCTCATCAGATTTTGGAACATGCCGATCGCCGAGGTGAGGACAGCACTTGGAGCTTGACTGCTTCACTGCTCATGCGTAGCTTCCTTTCATCCTTCTTTCCAGTTCAGGGACTCCAGAGTTTTTCAAAGGCCATTACACTGCCCAATAGCATTCCTAAGAGTAGAAGGAAGACTGTTTAGCTGAATTAGGGTATGTCTCTTGAGGCCAATGAAGTTTTATTGAGCCATATCTGGAAGGACTAAAAAAACATGTGGGTTTCTTCATTTTTTTTTTTTAAATATAATCTGCACTGAGATTTGAGCCAGGTGATAGCAACTGAGAAGTAGGACATCATTCATAGGACAAAAAGAGAGGAGGAACCTGTGGGAGGTGACACTTCAAAATATTGGGATAGACAGACCATTTGGTTGAATTGAATTACAAAAGGGAGAGTCTAAGAATTTCACTAAGTCAATTATAGGTTTTGGTGCCACTTGCTGAGTGTATAATGTGTCAGATGGTGAGGGTTTGCTGAAGCGTCTGAAGGGATTCCCAGCAAAAGGCAACAAAACTGGAAGATTTGCTAGATGGAACAGTCAGGAGCAGATTGGGAAACCTTAACAATAAGGAGAAGTTGGGGTGGAATTAAGTGAAGCAGCGCCATGTCACATACTGAAAATACGATAGCATTATAGATACTTGTGTGGGAGTGTGTGTGCACACGCATGTGTGCGATTGTGTTCAGGCACTACAAATACAAACACTTTTAACCTAACACTTAATGCTTACTGTGTACGAAGCCTGTGCTGGAGTCAGTGATTTGGATCTCACAAGACTTTTTGTCCTGAGTGTTGCTGTGCTTTCTGTAAGCAAGCTTGACCTGCGGATGCAGGATTACCCTTGTTTGCCTATAAGGGAATAAAAAACAGAACAAAACAACACAAAAGCCAGAAAGCGTATAAACCCATGGGTTTATTATGGGATTCAAGGTAAGTACTATGGTCAACCTCATTTTATAGAACACAGAGGAGGTGAAGATTTTGCCTAGAAAGTGGACCTGGTGGGATTTGCACCTGGACAGTGTGGGACCAGAACATGGCTGCTGAACCATGGTAGTACTCTCCCTCTCTACAGGCACTTCTTAGTCTTTCTGTTTGTTATCATGCCTAAATGCATGTAAAAGGATATTCGTGGGAATGGTTAAACAATTTTGGCATGTTCCTGTGAGAGAACACTATGTAGCTGCTAAAAATAATGTTCTCAAAGGATACGTATGAATACTTAATGTTAAGTGGAAAAAGCAGGCAACAGTTCTGTGTTATAATTTGATGCCAATTTGGTTTTTTGATGATTATAAAGGGAAAAAAGTAGAGACCATCTAACTGTATATCAGTAGAATAAATAAACTATGGCTTAGTCATACAATGGAATACCACATCTAGTTCAGCAGAATGAAAGCGATATCCATGTATCGACATGGATAAGTTTTAAAACATACTGCTGACTGAAAAAAGTAAGGTATGAAAGGATGCACATGTCATTATACCACTTATGCAAAATTTTTAATTATACAAAAGAACATACACTGTTATGGAATATGTATAAATATGTAGTAAAAGTGTAAAAATATGCACAGGATCTCTACCCACTTTAGCTTGAGGATGGCACTTCCTAGGTTTCTGTTAGGAAGGAGAGAGAATTAGATGGGAATTGGGTTTTAGCTGGACCCATTTTATTTTTAAAGAAAAGAGAGAGAACTGAAGCAAATATGGCAAAATATTAGCATTTGTTAAACAGTGGTATATAGGGCAGGATATAGGTATGTTTATACTACTTTATGTTTGGAATATTTTGTAATTAAAAATTAATATGCATATATATATTTTTATTATTACTATGTTATGTTAATCACCATACATTACATCATTAGTTTTAGTTGTAGTGTTCCATGATTCATTGTTTGCATATAACACCCAGTGCTTCATGCAGAATATGCCCTCCTTAATACCCATCACCAGGCTAACCCATCCCCCCTCCCCCTCCCCTCTAGAACCCTCAGTTTGTTTTTCAGAGTCCGTAGTCTCTCATGGTTCGTCTCCCCCTCCGATTTCCCCCCCTTCATTCTTCCCCTCCTGCTATCTTCTTCTTCTTTTTTTTTTGACATATATTATTCATTTCAGAGGTACAGGTCTGTGATCCAACAGTCTTACACAATTCACAGCGCTCACCATAGCATATGCCCTTCCTAGTGTCTATCACCCAGCCACCCC
>NW_027397065.1:63365827-63410451 GCF_003265705.2 Callorhinus ursinus | reverse complement strand
CACATCTTCTTTATCCATTCATCTGTTGATGGACATCTTGGCTCTTTCCACAGTTTGGCTATTTTGGACATTGCTGCTATAAACATTGGGGTGCATGTACCCCTTCGGATCCCTACATTTGTATCTTTGGGGTAAATACCCAGTAATGCAATTCCTGGGTCGTAGGGTAGCTCTATTTTCAACTTTCTGAGGAACCTCCACACTGTTTTCCAGAGTGGTTGCACCAGCTTGCATTCCCACCAACAGTGTAGGAGGGTTCCCCTTTCTCTGCATCCCCGCCAACATCTGTTGTTTCCTGACTTGTTTAAAAATTAGTGTGTATATAAAATTCACAAATATTATGGAAAAGACTTGGGAGATAGGCATCAAAATATAATCAGTGATTGTTGGAAGCTTATGAACAATTCTTATTTTCTTCCTTAAGTTCTGTATTTTCTAAACTTTCTATAGTAAGCATGAGATGAGAAATAAAAACAGTAAATGGCTTTTTAGAAAGTGTCAATATTATAGGCAAAGAGTGCTGTATTAGAAGACAGACTCTGCTCCTGTGTGTTGGATGACTCAGCTACTCTGAGACATAGTTTTCTCATCTGCATGGTGGTGGGCTTTGGAGTCTGTGTTAGAGGTGGACTGCACGCTCCCTGCACTACTGATTTTTCTTGGTAACCTTGGTGTCTAGTTGGGCATGTGACTAACTCTTGTCAGTGAAATGGGAGGGGGCAGTTAGGAGTAAGCATACCTTCTCTGAGGTTTCTCTTATCTCTCTGTCTGCTGGCTGGATGGTCTGGAAGGTCTTGAAACCCTTTGTTGAGATGGTGGAACCATAGTGTGGAAGTAGCCTAGAATCCATGTGTCACCACTTGGACAAAAGTGGCTTAACCAGGAATGTACACATTGGATTTTGTGAGAATAGTAAGAACTTTTGGGGTTCTTTGTTATAGCAGATAGCCTACTCTGACCAATACAGGCCCCATCTCTAAGGTCCTTTCAAATTCTAATATTCTGTGAGTGCAAAGAGTTCCTTCATTTCAAGTTGTGTCTCCATTATTTTTTAAGATTTTATTTATTTATTTGAGAGAGGGAATGAGAGAGAGAGAGCACGCAGAAGAGGGTGGAGCGGGAGAGGGAGAAGCAGGCTTCCCGCTGAGCAGGGAGCCCGATGTGGGACTCCAGGATCATGACCTGAGCTGAAGGCAGTCGCTTAACTGACTGAGCCACCCAGGCGCCCATCAAGTTGTGTCTCCATTTGTTTAACTCCTAATGAGGTTTACTGGTCTCAGGGATAAACTAATTTAAGCCATAAATTTGGATATGTCCAAAAGAAAGAAATTACATAATAATAAGTGACATGAAAAATAAATAATAGCAGAAGGCCAGGGAAACATCTAAAAGCAAGTAAATTTGGGATGTGAACAACTTGAGGCTGTTATGTTTGTATATCCTCAGGACAAGGACCTGCACATCTTTGATCTCTTTATAACCCCCTATTTTTATATATCACAGGCACTTAATCAAAATGAATGAATGAACGAATGGGTGGGAAGATAACATCAAGTTCTGATGATCACATACCTTGAGAAGTGCCATGGTCTGAATGTATGTTTCTTAAAAATTCATGTTGAAATCCTAACCCCCCCAAAAACTGATGGTATTAGTAGGTGGGGCCTTTAGGAGGTACGTAAGTCATGAGGGTAGAACCCTCATGAATGGGATTATGCTCTTATAAAAGAGCCTCCAGCCCCTTCTACAATGTGAGGACATAATGAGGAAGTGCTGGCTAAACCAGGAAAAGAGCCCTCACCAAAACGCAACCATGCTGTGGCCTTGATCTCAGATTTCCAGCCTCCAGAACTGTGAGAAGTAAATTTCTGTTGTTTATATGCTGCCCAGTCTGTGGTATTTTGTTATCACAGCCTGAATCGACTAAGACAAGAAGCCAGTGCTGCTTAATTTCTAGGATTATAGTCAGCCTGCACTCAGTTCTGTAATACATGGATGATGCCCTTCAGTTTGGTCAAGGGAGTAAGAACACATGCTCTGGGACTGGAGGAGTCCCAGTTAGAATCCTCTGTGGCTCTGCCTCTTCCTCATTCCTCATTCCTCAGCTTTCTTAGGTATAGAATAGGGACAAAAATACTACAAAACTCCTGGGGCCAATTGTGAAGATGAAAGGAGTTAATACAGGTGAAGCACTTAGTATAGACATGCCACAAAATTGAGTAACTTGGAATTAGGACATGAATTCACAGTGACCCTAAGTTAAATCAAGATGAGACTCCCCCATCCCAACCAGTTCTGCCCCAGACACACTATCTAAGCCAGTATGGGTGTTGACCTTGATAGAATGTAGTGTTGTACTGGTAAAGTGCTTCAGAATTGCCTTATTGAACATCGCTAAGTCGTATTTGCTAAGTAAGCAATGGCTCTTGTGTAGCAGGAGTGTGGGGGTGTGTGAATAGTTTCCTAATGTACATGTCCTTCAGAGTAATGCTGAGTGATTTAGAGAAGGTGACTCAAGTCCCTGAGTTTCATTTTCTCATCAGTAAGGTGGAGGAAGAACACCTACCTTCTGTGCAGGTTATTGTGAGGTTGAAATCAAAACGGTGTTCCCAAAGCTCAGTGCCTGTTCGGAGGGGCCTGGATGTCACGCTTACCCCTCCATGTCACCTCTTTGAAACCCAGCCCTGCTTGAAGGTCAGAAGACATGGCTTTAGTTTTTATTCAGAACACTGTGGTTTTTGTTAAAATTCACATACATTTTTGGGAAGCTTTTATTTATTTATTTTTCCCCCCAAACACGCATTTTCTTGAAGGGAAATAGAATCTGTCTGGTTTTGATTCATTACACTCAACTTGTTAGTATTGTTTTGTAAGCGCCAGCCAACATCCAAGTAGCCCTTGGAACATTGTTTCAAAAGCTGCATTTTAAAGTCTAGAAAGTTTATTTTTCTTCTGTTTCAAAAAGGAAACCGGACTTTAGCACCAGTTTGTGTTTATTCCGAGTGCATGACTGGATTCCAACAAATTTGGTAAAAACTACACTTTGCCATTCCTGGTTTTAAAATTTCAGCTCAATTTAATTTACCCTTGTAAAAAGTTTTTATATTCCAAGCCAAGAGAATGTTTGTGTGTTCTGTTGCTGTTTTGCTGGATCATGAGATTGTCGCCTCTTCAAGACTTTTGGTTTGCCACTTGAATGAAAAAAATGAAGACCTTTCCTTTGCATGGTACTGGCATTCTCTTGATCCTGTCTTCATTGATTTGGTAGAGGGTTTTGGTGGAAATTGGGAAGAAGTTTCATTCGTGTAGTCAGACATGAGAAATTACATATAATTATCCAAACCTATACTCAACAAGAGGAGAAACAGAAAGGAGTTGGACACTCCCCTCGGTGTAGAGGGTTTCTCACAGGCTTCTAATGAGTAGGACACCAGTCCTCTCTTCTCCTGTATCATTTTACCCACCAAGCTGGTATAGTAAACACAACCTCAAGACAATGCCGTTTACTTTCCATTGTGCAGTAATAGGCTTCATCTGCTATTTCTAGGCTAACAATTGTTCATTGTTCATGCTGCTTCAAGGTTCAGAAATTGAATTTTCTCTCTGGTTCCCAGGCAGGAGAAACAGGAAGACCGAAAACAAACAAGGAGGTAATTTCCACATGTGTAGCAGCCCCTTTGTTTGCTAAGGGTCTCAAGTTGTGTATTTTAGGAGATGAATTTGCAACAGGTTAGATTTTTGTGTAAATCTCAGAAGGGAATTGAAATCTCTTGAGTTTGCATTCAGGTGTTTTGAGGTGCAGATGGGCTTTCTGGGCAGACTTGGTGAGCCTTGGCAAGTTTGCCTTGACTATGTATTTCCAGCTAGACAAGGAAGATGTATTTCTAGTTTCCTAAGAGGTACAGTCAAATCCAGTCTTCTAGCCCTCCCCTTTCTACTGTCTAGACGCGGTACATGAAATGTCACTGATGATTATCTCCACCTTGATTGCGAGCAGTTTAAGCTACATAAGGGAGACCCATTAAGTATCAAATCAATTTTCTTTAAACTATACTACAATTTTTATATAGCCAAAATAGCCACAGAAGATATGGTAAAGGTGGTAAACAATCTTTGCAACTCTTCCTTGTTTAATTTAACAAGACAGGTGGAGCCCAGTGAGATCCTGCCTACCCAAAGCAAATGTGCCTACCGCAAGGAAAAAGATGGGAATGAAAACCTCTCAAATACTAAGAGAGGTGGGATCTGGGGGCATGGGATTATGTTTATGGTTTGTCTGTTTTCTTTTTCTTAATTTTCTGAATTTTTATACCATGGATGAGTATGTGTGTATCTGTATATATCTTAAGTTTTTGTTTACCAAAAACATGAGCAAATTTTTTTAATGGTATAGAAGTGTGTAGAATGAAATGTACAAGTTCTTTTCACTCATCCCCTAGCACACTCTGCTCTCTAGAGATCACAGTTGGTTTTGTGTGTAAACATCCAGACTTTTCTCTGTTACATATGTGTAATTGTTAGCATGATATTGAAAGAATGGGACTCCGTAGGGTAAAGGTAGAGAATAGTTTCCCATTGCTGTCTCTGTAAAGATGATATGCAGGCTCATTCTAACTTTCTTGGACACTCATATATATAACAGTTCTTCCAGTCCTTTCAAGTCTCAAACGTAGTCCCTAGGCTCCCCAGGTACACGGGGGGTCCACCACCTTGAGGGCATCCTCTGACAAAAGATGCAGGTGCTGCCGGAGAGAATGAAAGCTCACCCCCAGAGCAGGTGTGTGAATATGATCAAGAGATGGGAAGGATATGAGTGGCGAGTGCTGACAGCATCTCTACAGATGGGGCTCCTTTTAAACATATCCTGGCTGGCTCCTTTGCATGTGGTCCAGAGGGAACACAGATGCAGCCTTGCTGCTGCTCTTAGGAGGATGCAGTCGCTGCAATGCAATGCGCTTAGTGCCTAGGCCTCCCTGTGCCTCTGGTTCCTTCCTCTTGCCAATAGATGAACTCTGGTCATGGATCAGTCTGGACACTTGTAGACTCCCAGCAGTCTGAGCCATCTCCTTGAAACTCTTGTTAATTAGATTAAGGTAAAGGTGGAAACACCACCATGCCCCAACAAATTATTCCCAAAGAAATTCTCTCAGCCTTGTCAGTTTCAGACCTTTTATGCCCTTGAGGTGGGTGATGGGCTAGTGGTTGCAGTGGATGCCTCCTTTGCCAAGGGCTGTCTAGGTGGTCTAGCAGCTCATTTTGGAGTGTGAGAGCATTAATCACCTACTGCTTTGTTCTGAATCTTTGAGATACTAGACAAAGCTGAAGGATTCTCATTTTAACATCTTATTATAGACCTAGAGATTTGTTTTCCATAAATTGGAACATATTAATGTTCTACATATTGCTGTCTTAATTGTTAATACATCTAATAGTCTTTTTGTATTAGATGACTTTGAGCTGCCTCATTCATTTTAATTGCAGCAAAGTATCCTATCAGGTAGATAAGCTATAGTTTAACCATTTCCCTCCTGATGGGCTGTTTCCAATTTTTGGACCTTATAAACAATGCTGCCATAAATATGTTTGTACTCACATATTTGTTTTGCATGTGTGTATTCATGTTAGTATTTCTCTAGAATAGAGGCTTAGAAATGAAGCAGAAGGTATGAAAAGGGATGTACCAGAAAAATGTTGCTCAATACTGCCAAAGGAGAGCTGTATGAATTCTCTACTTTCTCCAGCAGTGCCTAAGAACACCCATTTTCCCACAACCTTACTAAATACTTTCAGTGGTTTTAATCTTTGCCATTTTGAGAGGCTTGCAGTGATCTCATTATTTTAGTCTGTGTCCCCTTTATTACTAATGAGGTGAGTATCTTTTCTCGTGTTTGTCCATTTGTGTCTGTGCTCTTTGAATTGCTTGATCACATATCCTTCTCCAAATCAGGGTTCGAAGGTCTTTCCCAATTCCTTGTAGTTATAAACAAGGGCAAAATGTCAGAATGATAAAGGAGAGAGAGAGAGGATGTAGAAACTTGGTGGGAACCTGGGCCCAGCTCCATGAGGACAAGAAATAGCAGAAATTCTACCACTCAGATTTTATCACTTTTTTGCAGGTCTGAATCTGAAACACAGGCTACCTTTTTCCTCAGCTTGACATGTGTAACTTGATTAGTAAAATTTCAACTGATTCCTTGTATTTGAAAACATGTGCGAACTTTGAATCTTAAGCCTAAGTAGTTACATTTATGCCTTTTTGTCCCTTGGCCTTTATTTTACACATATTAAAAATTACTAAAGGCATATTAGGTTTAGAGGAAGAACCACAGGAGATTATTTAGGAACACCTAGCTGCCATGACAACATGCCTTTAAAAGGGGCATGTACTCTGCTAAAAAATATTCCACTTACAGGTAATGTCATACATTTGCCAAACAGCCCCCAGCTAACCTAAGAAAGAATAGACAGATGGTTTGAGGCGTGTCAGGAATAGGATTTACAAAATAAAATTATGGTTATGCTGGAAAGTAACAGCAATCATTGTAAACAGATGGAACAGATTCACTTTTTGCCATGGGGCAGAGGAAGAAAGGGGTTTTGCATTGCTGCCTGTGAATTAGAGTTGGCTCACCTATATACGTAGCTCTCAGGGGTTTTATAGATTTTGTAGGCACTTGTATAAGCCACATGACTGGGCCTCCAGTTGGGTATCTTTAGATCCAAAGCAGGGGAACTGCATTCTCATTCATGGGTTGGCCCTGTTTGGGTTGTGTTTGGCATACTAACTGACATCCTTTTCTACAGGAACATAACTATCACACCACTTGAACTATCAGTTGAGAAGACATCAGAGAGAGCCAGCCTGTTTATTTCTGAATGTGTATTCTTGACTGCATGAATTAGATTCATAGCTGAGGAAGGTACAGAACACCTCCCATTTATGATTGGCCTATATTTGCTCAGTCTGTATCCTAGACCTTAAAGGTGTAATGAGTGAGTCTGCTTCTGCCATGGATTTAAAAGTCTCAGGTCTCTCCTTTTCAGTTCAACTAAGGATTTAGAAAGATAACGCTTCCTCCTGGGAGTATTTTGGCATTTTTCAAGGGAAAAGAAAGGGGGGTTGTCAATGGGGATTTGCTGATGGTGGCATAAGAGAAAGGTGGTCACGAAGGAAGACTGGAGATCCTAGACCTTGGGATTCAGTTGAGGCTCCCTTAGAAACTGTCCCTGTGTAAGAAAAGGGTGGAATTTGGCCTTTAGAATACATTTCCATTAGTCCTAGAGTTTGACAGCTAGTTCCTAATGGCACCCTGCCGCAAAACATGTGAAGCCTCCAAGTTGGCAAAGTTGATCTCTGACTAATGGGGAAAATTACCCAATGAGAGTTAGTAATCTTGCATCATTGATCAAAATTCTTACATTACCTTTCATGTGGGTAACAGAACAAGACTTCCAAAAGGAGTTGAGACTGGTTTTAACATGGCCTGTTTGTCACTGAGACAGGAAATATTTAACACGAATCAGACTCATTTGGAATATTTTTGATTTGTCTTGATCTTGAGGTTTCCAGGTATTAGTATTATTGAACACTCATTTAGTTCTTTGATGTACTGAAAAAACGTGCCCTCTCATCATTCCTGGATAGATACATTTGCCCTGATTGGCTCCATCATGTTCTTTATTTCTACCGGATTTTTTAGTGTAACACTTGCAAAGAGGGGAGGTCTTTTAATGTTAAACTCAGAAAACCAGACCTGACCAACTATCCCAAAGAACGTTGTTGTCATAGGCTGAATTGATCTCAAATGGGTTCTGGAATGGGAGGATTAACAATGACATAAGTATGGTCTAAATACAAATTACACAATGATGACCCTTTGGAAGGGGGCTTGACCCACAGCTACATGTGTCCTCAGAGTTGGGGCTTAGATATCATTTCCTTTGGACTTTGGATGCCTTGAGGTGGTCAAAATGATTTAAAAATATTCAGTTATGCTAGTGTTAGAAGATGGCATAGTTTGAGAACAGATGCAGCAACAGAGGCAGTAAACTTGCCTTCCTCATCACTGATGTCAGAAATGAAAAGGTGAGAGTGCAGGATGGAGGTGAATCAGCTTCTTTATTTTGCTTTTTGGACTGTATTGAGAAATCCTGCTTTTGTCCATTTGTTACTCTGTCTTTTGGTAATAATAATAATAACTGAGCAGAGGAAAATATAGTTGTGGCTTTCTGACCCTTCTCTAACCAGGGCAATAAATATAATGACAATAGTGAAGACACTCAGAGTGCTTCTTTATTTATCTCTCCATGGGAAGTCATAAGATTGAATAGGGCTTTCATTTAGTGCATTCCTCTGTGGGAATATATACAAACAATGCCAAACCCACAGGATCGGTCCTGGTCAGGGGCTCCATATCTAACCCCAGGTAACTGGGGTATCCTGAGCAGACTGTAGGACTAGATGGGACTGTCTCTTCATTATTTGTTTTTAAGGGTTATATGAACTGTATACTTAGGATGGATTTTTCAGGACACAGCTATACAATGTATAGGCTAAGAAATGAGTAAGAACCAAGACCAGATGAATTCTAGCAAAATGCTCTCCTTTCAACAAATCTTACTGTAAAGTCCAAATGGCCATTTTGAAAACCTGCATGATATACAGGAAGCATGGTACTTTGAGACCCTTCCCCCTACACACATATATACACCCACATGCACTTTAGCACAGACCTATCCATTCGGTAAATCAAGATTTCTTAGGGGAGATTTGTGAGTCTTAGATCAGTGTGATTCATCATGCAAACTAGGCTGCACACTAGAATTATCTGGGAATATTTTTTTTGGGGGGAAAAAAAGGCCAGTTTCCCTGACCCCATCCCAGACCCAATTAAATCAACATCTCAGGGCACTGAAAAAAAAAAAATTAAAGCTCCCCAGGTGATTTAATGGGTGGCCAGGGTTGAGAACCATTTTCTTGGATAGTAGCTTGCTGAGATGGTTACATTGACACTCCCTCCTCTCTTCCAGGTGTACTGGAATTTTACATTGGATTCTAGGGTCCTTGAGGGCAGGACTGCCTTATATAGCTTTTGGTTTTCCAGGACATCTAGCTTTCAGGGAATAATTGTTTCATGAATGGATGCACACCAGAATGGGCATCCAGTTCTAGTGCTGGCTCTTCCATTCATTAGCTGGGAAACCCAGGGGAAGGGTAGCCAGATAAAATACAGGATACTCAGTTATGTTTGAATTTTAGATGAACAATGAATAATTTTTTATTATGTATATTTTCCATGCAGCGTTTGCATATGAATTTTTATTTGCTCAATTTGACCTCTTCTTTGTAGGTCTTCTTGGCCTCAGATTATTTAGTCATAAAATGAGGAATGCTGTCTTCGGAGATTAAATAATTTCATTTGAAAGAAAAAATTGTAAGAAATCAGAATCAATTTTACATACGGTAAATTTAAGTTGAGGTATAGCAAATTCTTCCTTCCCATTTAGGATTTGCAAAACAGGTTCTTAAATGGTGTGTCTGGGTATACATAATGGTGACCAGACCAGCAGACATGGTTGTTATAAAAGTGCTTCTTTTTCTCCATTTAATGATGTTTGTTTGGATTTCAAGGAGCTCTTTCAGGTTAATACCAAAATGTGGTCTTTTCAGTTTCTTTAGATTGGAGATATTTGATTTTGAAAAGCCCTCTCTCATCAGTTTCTTAATTTCAAAGTACACAGAAGGTCTGTAGTCCACTTAGTTGAGAGCATTTTTTTTTTTGCAAGCAAATGGAAATATTTGTATTTTTCGGACTAAACTTCCTCATTGTGTATGTATGTGTATGTGTGCTACATTTGTGTGTGTGGAATTTTGTCCCATTTCATCAAATGATGCAACATGTAACAACTTTTGGAGTTCTAATACTTCATTATACAGTATTTGCTATGTATTTATTAAATTGTATTTGCCCATATGCAATTGTCCAATGCTAAGATGAAGGGAATAGAGTTTGCATCCTAAGGCAGTTTCTTTGTAAATTGAGGAATCATTAAAATTGGAATTTCCAAATGAATTTTTCCATGTCCTAAACTTCATGGAATGAAATAATGAGTCAGATGTCCGGGAAGGTAATTAGCAGTGTTCTTTCAAAAACAATCACGTTTGTGAGGCAAAGACATTCCTACTTTCACCCAAAATTAATTTAATAATGTGGGGTCAGGAAAGCATTCAAAGGCTGGTGGAGGTGCACTCTTTAAGGTCACCAGACGGAAATTTGAGGAGTTTTTGGGCCAAAACTGAAATTGTGTGAATTTTATAATATGGTCAACATTAAGAACAGGAGAAATGTTTAACTGTGAAATGTTTACAAAGTGAATGTTGTAATATCTTAAAGAATCTGCTGTTTTAATGTGATTTTAATGGCAAGGTCAAATGGTCAAAATAGAGGTCATTGAAATCTACCAGACTGGGATGTCTTTCTTGTTTTCCAGTCTCTCTTCCTACCTTCACCTAAAAACAATCAGGGAGCACACACTTTCAGTTTACTCTTAATTCCATTTGGGATCCTCAGTGGACAATTTGTATCCCAACTTTCTCAGAAAACCATTTTTCATTTTCCTCTTCTTCGTGTCCCTTGGGACCAGGCACCACACTAGACTGTGACAAATCCTGCCCCTCTTGTGGCAGATCAACAAGCTTCTCAAGAGATTCTTGTCCTTGCTATTTGTTTTGATTTTAGTACCTGTACTTCTAATAAGTTCTACTCCAAAACACAATAGCGTATGCTAAGCCTTATGTCAAACATTTTATATGTATTATCTCATTTGATCTTCAGAACAGTCTTATGATGTAGGCATAATTATTTTGAATTAACAGATGAGAATTCTGAGGTCTACAGAAGTTAAACACCTTTCCCAAGGCCACAAGGATATTAAATGGCACTGGTAGAATTTGAACCCAGGGCTCTGGAATTCTTGACCACTATGTTATAGTAAAATGCTAGTTTTATAATGAAAGTGACATCATTTATTAAATAATAATGATTATTTTTATAACAACATTTATTTAGTACTTACAGTGTATCAGGTGTTATACTAGGTGTTTTATCAGTCCTCTCCTTTGTACCAGAGTTAAGTAAGATTATATCTGTTCTACAGATAGGTGAGTGAGACTTGAAGTATAACTTTTTCAAAGTCACACAGCTGAAAAGAAGCAGACCCAGGAACCCAAACTACAAGTATTTATCTTTAGACCCTCATGCTCTTCTCTCTTCATCTCTCTTTTTTGGGAGTCTTCTAGCTATTGCCAGTTACAGTCTAGAAGGGTTTGAATCCAAAAGGCTCTTTCTCCCCTACTGGCCTTCTGTCTGCCGTCCTCCTTCCCTTCCTACTTCAAGGCTGGAGTGGAGCCATCACAGAGGTAGAGCTTGCCTTATTGAATGTTGCACTAATGCTGCCTATCCTGAAATACACTTGGATTGGATATCCAAGATGGCACCAGCTGCCTTTGAAATGAAGCAATCTTTCCTTTTCTAAAGGAAAGATGCTCAGCCTTATAGAAGCTGATGTTAATGACTAAGTTGAAACTGTTTTATGGAAATATCAAGTCAAAGATTTGATCCTGAAGAGAAGGAATCTGGTCTTCACAAAAGGAAAATGGTTTAGCAAGTGGCAGCGAATCTTACAAACTTGGTTGGTAAAGATGGGACATGTAGGAGTAGATATAGGGTATGGTGACCATGTGTCCTGGTTTATGCCTCTTTTATCTCAGTTAGTAACTAGCATCCACTTTTACTCTGAAAAGTGTCCTGATTTGAAAAATTATATGGGTGCTCTACATAAGAGGCAAAATGTAAATGCTGTGGGGTTTGTTCATCCATTTATTTATTCATTCAACAAATATTTATTGACTGCCTACCTACCTTGTACCAGGCAGTGCACTAGGGAAGTAAAACAGGTAAGGTTCCTGTCCTTACCGGATAGGAAAATCTAGTAGACAAAGAACTAAATACATTTTTTACAGGTTGTGGTGGGAATTAGGAAAAAATGGCAGTGAAAAAGAAGAGTGTCTTCTCTGGGGAAGTCTAAACATGGGGCACGTGAAGGAAGAAGAGGAGCCAGCCATGGGTTATGGGAGTGGGAGTCAGATTGACGAACATGCAGGAATGCCTGGAGGTGCGACTGAGCTTAGTATGTTCCAGGAGCTAAAAGAGTTGAGAGTTAGGGTCCAGCTATGGGAATGAGGTGAGGTTCTAGGGGGAAGGGAGGAGGCTTATTACCAGAATCTTGGAAGGTATTTAGGAGACGGATGTTGTGCTAAGCCAGCTCCATGGTGGGTTTGTTGAGCAGCAGGAGTACTAGTTGGATTAGTCTATGAGATCCATGAAAAAACAATGTGAGAACACACTGGCAGCTGGGCTGGGGCTGGAACAAGAAGCTGCAATAGGTGGTTTCCAGTTTGAAGCTTCTTAATAGATGGCCGGGATTTGAAGTCATGCCTATGCTGAGTCCTAAACCTGCTACCTATTTTTTATGCTCATGCTCTGACTGGCTAATTAACAATTAAAAGAACTAAGCTATTGCTTTTGTTATGGAAATCAATAGACTTTCCACATGGAAGAAATGTTTTTGTTTTATCTAAGATTGGAAGTCAGAGTAGGAAGTTATGGGGGACATGCCAAAGTATAGACTATTTTAATGACAATAATTGTAGTTTGAGTATACTTTAACATATGAGAAAACTATTGTGTCACACGTGCTCAATTCTGATACTCCCTCTCCCCCCATCTCTTCCCTTCTCCCCCAGCTCTTATCCTCAAATTGCATGGGGATTTTTGAACCAAATTTCTAATAAATAGGCTCTAAGAGATCATTACAGCTGCATTTCAGGTATATGGTAAGTACATGTAGAGTTACACTAAGACTCGATTTCTGGATTGAAATGCCAACTTATTCCTTAGAGCTGGCTGATATTTAGGAAGAAATGCTAGTGTTTTGCCATGTATCTTAAGTATAGTAGAGCTAGTGACTTCTTCACCCCTTCCCTCCCTGTTTTCAAGGCCCTCCACTAACCCATGTGGTGCCTGTTGCAAACTCAGAGAGGGGTCTCTCCCTCCAGGCAGAAGCAGCCATGTACCAGGATGCACATTGGACAAAAGAAGTGTGAGCTGCACGTCAGCCTCTAGGTATCCTCTTGGCTGGGTGCCACTGTGCAGTGAACAACCTGTACAGGGAGATATAGCTTCCCCGACCACCCATTGCTGTGTTTCTAAACATTCGGAAGATCTTAGCTCTAGTAAAGAATAGCAATGGGCCTGATCTGGCAGAGAAAGGAAAAAATATTTGAAATCACTAAAAGGTCTAATTATCTGCTTATGAAGCCCTAACTTTTACCACTTTGGTTTTGGTTTCTTGGATCATACTTTCTTTGATTTGCTCTTTGACCTCATTGATACTTTCTTATTTTGGGGGAAAATGTGCAAATGTTCTTCCCCAAGGCAATGTTTTTTTAAACCTACTAATTGGAAAAATAGGTAAACTTTGTTCATCTTACAATAATTCCATTTATGTTTTATCCATGTATATAGAGCTCCTAGGGAGTCTACTCCTGGAAACCCTTTAGTAAAGTGAAAGTTTTCCATTTCTGTGTTTTGGTGGATCATTCTTGTCCAGTCCTCATTCCATGTGAAGCACAAAATAGAACTCAGCTATCTGTTCTGTGCTACCACCTCTTGACAAAATGCTCAACTTGTCTGTAATTCCAATAGAAAGTCATTCAGTGTTCTGTGTCGCTCAGTGCACGTCTCCCTCACGTGATGCTCAGTGCATCGCTAAGTGCTCAAGCAATGCACAACTAAAAGACTCCTCATCTGATTTCTCCCTGGGCTCACATGTGAATGGAAAAGATTTGACTCTAAAATATGGGGAAAACTGTGCGTCCAGAGTAGTATTCTGATTGGCTATTATACTTGCATTTGTAGAGACTTGTAAAACAGAAGTTAGGGTATTTTCCCTCTTAACCCATGTTTATAAATAGTAGTCTGACACCCCCAGGCAGGGGTGTTATAAGGAAGGATTATTGCACTTTTTTAGGGGCTTTCAGTCACTCTAATTTTGGACACATACCTTACAACATACAGGAGGCATGCAGGAATCAGCACTCAGAAATGCCCTGGCTGACATGTCTTCTGGCTTAATTATAGCAATGCACATCCACAGCACCACTGTCTTGAATTATTCCCATAGCAGTGTTTACACGCTGCTCTGCCTCGGGTTTCTAGGCAGTTCAGCCCGGAGATGTGTACTGATATACTGTACAGTAATTACCACTTGGATTCTGTTGTCCTACCAGTAGATTTATTTAAACTCTTTGGTATTCTTAATACAATTATTTAGAAGTCATATGCTTTAATTCTAATCCAGTGTTTTTCAAATTGTAGGTTGAAATCCATTAATGGATTTGAAATCAACTTAATGGGTCATTACCAGCATTTTGGGGAGAAGTGACATTAAATAGAGCAGAAAAGTAAGTATCAAAGTCAATTGCCATAATAAATTAGGATTGTTGCTTGAAATTTCCTCTATATTCCATCCAATTTATATTCTATCTAAGACATACAATTTTTTCATTACAAATCTGAAATCATGATGAGTTTTATTATGGACAACTTTTTTTGTTCTTGCTTGGTGGTAAAATTATGGTGTATCTTGCAATTGATGACAATTTAGATTTGGTATTTTGTGTATTGGGTTTCAGTGTAAAATGTTTTGCTTCTTGTGGGTCATGGTTAAAAGAGCTTGAAGCAGATGATTTAACCCATCCTTTCCTGGTTGTCTTCTCTACTGGAAGTTAGATGGTTGGTCTCTTGCTGTCTGGAGACTTTATGCAGAATTTTTGAGCCTCCAGTGTCACCTCATTCCTGATGAGGAATGGCTGTCCTCCCCGGACAAGGAAGTATGCATTCCCAAACTGGTGATCTCTAATGTAATCTCTCTTTGGATGTTGAAGATGATTCAGGCTAGATAGTAATAGTGTAAAAGATCTTGAGTAATGGGGATTCTCTGGTTTGACCCTCTAGTCTATTATTCATACCAGTGCTTCCTGGAAGAGATTTTTCAGTGATATAGCAGCCTTGGAGGTGGCAGAGAAGGCTGCTCCTAAATACTGCTTTTGTGGATGCTACCTCCTAAGTCTTCCTGTGGTTTCTCTCATTGGCCAGAGCTTCCCTTGGCCACTGTCAACAGTGAGGGTTCACCAGAGCAGTGGTCTTTTAAGGTCCTTGATATTTTTCATGTCTCAGGTGGTTAGCCTCTTTCTCAGGCTGACAACTCAGTGGGATTCTCAGCACCACTTATAGAGTACAAGTCACAGGGCCCTTGGTTCCCTTCCTGTACTGAATATCTGGAGAGTTCCTAGCCATTCATCTCTATTAAAGAAAGATAAATAATTTTTGCTAGCTTGTGTCTTTCATTTTTGTTAAGTGTTCATGCTATATTTTTATTTAATCATGAATAGGCAATATGTACAAATGATTTAAAATGAGAAGTTGCAGGGGCACCTGGGTGGTTCAGTTGGTTAGGTGACCAACTCTTTGTTTCGGCTCAGGCCGTGATCTCAGTGTCATGGGATTGAACCCTGTGTGGGGCTCCTCACTCAACAGGGAATCTGCTTGAAGGTTCTCTCCTTCTGCCCCTCCCCCCTCCACTTACTCTCGTGTATGTGCGTGCTCTCTCTCTAATACATAAATTTTTTAAAAATTCAAAGTTTGTAGAAAGATACGTATATCTCTCTCTATATATAGGTTCTTGCTAAATGTCTCCCTTTGACGATACCAAATGTTGGCAGTGATGTGAAGCAACTAACTGGAATGCTCATACACAGAAGATGGGAGTGTAAATTGATACACACACTTGGAAAAGCTGCTTGGAAATACCTACTAATGCTGAAATACCTTTACCTTGTGACCTAGCAATTCCTCAGAAATGAGGACTTGTAAGACCACCAGGAGACTCCTAGAATACTACAGAATGCTCCCAGAAGCTTTGATTCATTATATTCCCAAACTGAAAACAACTCAGTCCATCAATAGTAGTAGATATACAAACTGTGATATATTCATTTACACAATGGAATATTACATGGTAATGAAAAAGAACCGCCACATGAAAAATAATATGCATGAATGAATCTCATTGACATAATATCCAATGAGAGAAGTCAGACACAAAAGGTTACATACCATGTGAATCCATTTATATTGTGATCTGTGCTTATCTTTGGGGGCTGGGTATTGATAGGTAGGAGCAGAGGTAACTTCTGGGGTTCTGGAAATGTTCTGTATTTTGATCAGGGTATGTTTAAATGGTGGATACATATGTAAAAATTCATTGAGCAGGGGTGCCTGGGTGGCTCAGTTGTTAAGCGTCTGCCTTTAGCTCAGGTCATGATCCCAGGGTCCTGGGATCGAGCTTCACGTTGGGCGCCCTCCTCAGCGGGAAGCCTGCTTCTTCCTCTCCCACTCCCCCTGCTTGTGTTCCCTCTCTCACTGTGTCTTTCTCTGTCAAATAAATAAAATAAAATCTTTAAAAAAATTCATTGAGCTATTCACTTAAGATTTGCACATATTACCTCAATGGAATAGTAAATAATAATTTTAACCACACACACATATTTTTAAAGCCTCTCTTCCCTCCCTCTTTCAGTCCTTCAAGTTCTTCTCCTCAGAGAAAACCAATGTTACCAGTGTTTGCGGTGAATCCTTTCAAGGATATTTTGTGCAGGTCCAGGCAAATACATACATGTGTACCTGCATGAATACTTACATGTGTATAATTTTTTTCCATTTTAAAAATAGGTGGTAATGTTTAACAAACACTGTTTTGTAGCTTTTTCCCCCCAGCAATCTTGGAGGTTATCAGGTCATTTAGGTATATCAATTTTATGTATTATAACATAAATGATAGCCTGAATTATTTTCTACCCTGACCAAAGGAGACTGTGATAAAAATAAATAGAAGAAATGATGGCAGAAGTTGTCAACCAGTGAAGTCTGCTTTCTTTTGATTACTGCAGTGTTAATGGTAGTGTCACCCTGGAACTAGCATCAGAGAAAGTTTCGACTTAAAACTGGTGGGCAATTAAAAAACAAAAATTATTTCAGAAATTTGTAATCATCCAGTTCTAGTTGAATGGTTTATGTCTGTCATTCTTAAAATTGAAATATTCATTAAGTAACAGGAGATTTAAAACTGCTTTCAAACTTCCTGAGCCCAGAGACTGGAGGTTCAAGTTCACTTTTCAGGTTTAAATGAATGTCATGAAGTCATCAGTCAAATATATTTTTTGAGCATGTGCTGTGCCAGGTGCTGTCTCACTGTGCGCTCCCCTGGCCTTTCTTCTGTGCAGGAGAAGGGCTCTCTCCCTTTTCTTACAAGGCCACCAGTCTTTGGGATCAGGTCCCTACCCTAATGACCTCATTTAACCTTAACTACCTCCTCTAAAGATTCCTCCAAATGTAGTCACACTGCTGGTGAGGGCTTCAGCTTAAGAATTTTGGGGAGGCACAAGTCAGCTCATAACATTTTTTTTTTTTAAAGATTTTATTTATTTATTTGAGAGAGAGAGAATGAGAGATAGAGAGCACGAGAGGGAAGAGGGTCAGAGGGAGAAGCAGACTCCCCGCTGAGCAGGGAGCCCGATGTGGGACTCGATCCCGGGACTCCAGGATCATGACCTGAGCCGAAGGCAGTCGCTTAACCAACTGAGCCACCCAGGCACCCCATAACATTTACTAAACCTCCTCATCTGTAAAATGAGGACAGTAATACTTGTCTCATTGGGTTAGTGGGAGAATTGAAAGACTATCCAGGTATGTCAAAGGTATCTGATGTTTGTATTTCTTTCATTTTTTAGCTGTCTTCTTTTGGAGAGAAAACAATAAAAGTAAGGAATGTCATGACTCCGTGGCTATATGTGGTTCTGTTGATAGACTCCTAGAGCTAGAAGTTCCCACAGAATTTAAATGACTTGTCCAAGGTCACCTATTAAGCAAGTTTCAGAAACTGGGCCAAACTCTAGGTCTCAGAACCATTAGGCCTGTGTTACACTAACTATGTACCTTATTTTACTCAGAGTTGACTAGAGTAGGTGGCCTGCCCAGCAGGCTTAGATTTGTCTTGGATATTTAACAGCAATGCCGCCCCCAGACACATGCAGGCATTATGGGCTGAGTGGAACGCTATGTGCCCTGTGTAAAGCTATCCTTTCATTGGATTAATGAGCTGGGCGGCCTCTTTTGCTATGCACAGGTCTGGCCTCACAGTATCTAGTTTCAGAAGAGCATGATTGGCCAGCATGCATGTCAGGGAGAAAAGGTTCTGTGGGGGTCACCAATGTCCTTGGGGAGAGAGGATCGTGCTTTTCACTGGGAAGGAGGCTCTGTACCAACTGCATTGAAAAGTGCACCAGCTCAGACAGCTGAAATAATTTGCTGTCTAAGGGATTTGGGTTTTGTGGGGCAATATCTGCAATTGAATGACTCTTTCCAACTGAACTCATGGCTTCAGTTACTCTGATCATTTCATCCTGCATAAACATTCTCTGTCTAACCTTGGGTGACTGGGTACATAATCCCAGGCTGACTGGTGAGAGGGTGGAGAATGTGCTGTTTCCCAGTTGGTAGGATTTAGGGGACAATGGCTGGGGCCTAGTAGAGTGATTCTGTGCCTGAACTCCCACCATTAGCAGTAGATTCCTTTGTGTGTTGAAGGCTTTGGGGTCATTATGATCCCTCTTTGAGACTTCAGAAACCACTCTGTAGGATGAGAGGAAGCTGAGCTTTGTGAGTCTAGGTTAGGCAGATATCATACCATGTGGAAGGGTGACACAGAGTAGACTGAGAAATGTTGTAGCTGATAGGCAACCTCCCATGAGTTCATGAAACCCCTATGATTTGCAGTCAAGGAAGCCAAAGTAAAAAGACTTTTCTGAGGTCATGCAACTGATTAGGGCTGAGCCAAGTCAGATACCCAGACGTTTGGCTTCTGCTTCTGTCCTATTTATTTAGTATAAACAATGATGAAGAAAACAGAGTGGCTGCAGAAGGGTGAGCCCCAGAACATAGGGAATGGGAAGGAGACCAAAGACAACCTCTAACTGGCTCCTAGCAGTGCCAAGGCCTGTACTGGTATCTGCACTCATGCAGGAAATCCCCTCTTGCAAACAGAGTCATAGCCCAAAATTCATTTGTATGCTGATTTCTTGAATTGTGGGGCTAGTTTTTCCATGGAAATAATAGTTTAAATATTTTAAATGGTGAATTAGGTTCCCTTAGATCTGTGTGTAAATACCTATTTAGTTCATGGAATACCTGAAGCGTAGTAGTAATAGGAGTATTTCAATTAATCCTACTCAACACTTGTTACATTATTACTTCTATGGGAATATAATATATAATGAATTTTAGATCAGGTTAGAAGAAAGGCACCTCTCACTCAGGGCAGAGGTGGCTCTCCTGAAACAGAATCTGGAGGATGGGGTAGGGCACAGATTAGGAAGGGTGGGTGGGAGAGCAGCCATCCTCTCTGACCCTCAGCTCAA
This sequence comes from Callorhinus ursinus, assembly GCF_003265705.2. Lineage (NCBI taxonomy): Eukaryota > Metazoa > Chordata > Mammalia > Carnivora > Otariidae > Callorhinus > Callorhinus ursinus. The sequence goes on along the minus strand of NW_027397065.1, from coordinate 63,390,854 downwards.
ATAACGGTAGGAATAATTTCACCTTGCCTGCTTCATAAGTTTGAGTGAATGACTGAGTAAAATAGTAGATGGGAAAATGCTTTGTAAAGAAAGAAAATATTTGTCTAAGTAAGATAAGCCCTTTATAGGTCAATAGCTCCCTAGCTGGTTTGATGGGGTCATTGAGGGGAGTGGTAGGGAGGTGACAGTGCTATGGTACTGTGTTCAGGCCTCAGGTATTAGTAGTGAGGATAATAGAACAACAGTAGTGACGGTAAACTCATGTTTACAGAGACCTTTCTAGGTGCCAGACATGGTCCTGGGGGCTTTATTATACTAATTTAACATACCCATTATAATGCTTAACGTTATGTATTAACTTGTTGGGCCATGGTGCCCAGATATTTGGTCACACACTAGTCTAGATATTGCTTTGAAGGTACTTTTCAGATGAGGTTAAATTTAAATCAGTAGACTTTGAAGCAGAGTACCTCCGTCATGTGTGGGCCTCACCCAATCAGTTGAAGGAGGAATTTTGCCTCCGGACTGCCCTAAGATTCAAACTCAAGCCTAGATAAACTCTTGCCTGCAGATCTGCCCTAGTCAGCTTCAATAGTCATGTGAGCCAATTTCTTAAAGTCAGTCTTTATCTCTCTCTGTCTCTGTCTCTATATGTGTCACACACACACACACACACACATGCACACGTTTTGTTTCTCTGGAGGATCCTGACTAATACACACAATTAACAGGGAAAGAAGCTAAAATAGATAACACAGAAACTTCCTTAAGTAAGCAACTATGGCAGAGACCAGGTAGGTAGTTGTTCACCAAACCATTTTCCATTTCCCTGTGGGCACACAGCTACACTGCATTTCCCAACCTCATTGCAGGTGGGTGAAACTGTGTAACTAGTCCATGGCTAGTGGGTGAGAGTGAGACACATCTCCAGACCATGATCGCTCTTCCCTGACTTGCTAACTTCAGGGCCCTGGTGATGCCATGAATGCAGTGAGCCTGAGTCCCTGCATGGCACAGAGCCTACAAAAGCATATTGTAGAGTGACCCGAGTGAGCAGTAAACCTGTGTTTTGTTTAGTCTCTGAGATTTGGGTTTATGTTGTTAAATAGAGCCCTTTCCCTGACAGATTCAAATCTGGCCATCAGGCTCCAGAGTCTGAAAGCTACCTCTCCATGGTGCTCAAATGCCCTTTGCATCTAGTAATCAAGAGCTCAGAGTAAGAAATGTCTCCTTCACTTTCCTTGCCTGTGCCTAAAAACCAAGATTGCCTGAAAGGTACAGAACACCACATCCTGGAGCTAAATGCTAAACACCACATTCTAGGGTACATGGAACTATGCAGAGGAAAGTGAGAGCCCTGGATATGTACAGGGAGGGAGTGGAGGAAGATGGGCACAAATTGTGCACTTGATCTGTTTCCTGATTTCCCTGGCTGTGGCCTTTGTCTTCCCCGAGCAGGGGAGTTCCTGTCTCTTCATGAACTAATAAGCCTGGTCTGTTTATGTTGGAGTAGACTGTGGAAATATACAGCATGTTCTGCCCAGTGCCAGCCGTTCCTCACTCCAAGGTGCTTTTTCCAAGCTCAGTTCAACAAAGCGGGAAAGAGCTACCCCAGTGCTGCTCAAGGAGGCTGGCGCTAATACATTTTTCCACGTAAATGTTGCCATCTATAAACAAAATCAAGGTTCAGGGAAAGAGGGGGTGGCTTTGTCTTCCCTTTTCTATGCAGTGTGGACTGCTTAACCACTGGTACCTAGGCCGATCACCCTGTCTAGTCTGGGGCAGTTATACTTTTTGATTTGTCTAGGGTCAGAAAAACCTAGGTCAGAAGGTAACAGATCGGGCTCTTATGACCAGATTCAAATGAATTGACCAAGTCTTTTCACCCCACAGAACACAGAAATCCTGGGCAGAAACTTTGAACTGGAAAGGTCTGTGTTGATACATGAAAGCTTCCATGGAAGCCGCTTTACCAATCTTGCGCATATTAACTCTTACACTGAAAGGTGATCATGCTCATAAGCTGTGGTGCGAAACCTGAACCTCAAGGCGTGTGTTGTCTGGCTGAGTCTTTGGGAATAATTTGTTCACTTTAGGAAAACATGAATTTAAATTTAGTACAACAACTATATGAGGTCAAAGATTTTTTGACAGATTTTTCACTTTCCGACAAGTGTCAGATTGTTTAATTTCAGCTTCTGTCTAGTGCATTCCTTATACAAAAATTAGAACTTGTCTTTGTTCAGTCTGACCACTTTATTTTTTACCATATAGACCACCGACTACTTTTGTTTAAATGAAAAAATACAGGGGCGCTTGGGTGGCTCGATCAGTTAAGAGTTGCCTGCCTTCATCCTTATATCAGACAAATTAGATTTTAAAACAAAGACTGTAATAAGAGATGAGGAAGAACACTATATCCTACTTAATGGGTCTATCCAACAAGAAGATCTAACAATTGTAAATATCTATGCCCCTAACATGGGAGCAGCCAATTACATAAGGTAATTAATAACAAAGGAAGAAACACATTGACAACAATACAATAATAGTGGGGGACTTTAACACCTCTCTCACTGAAATGGACAGATCATCTAAGCAAAAGATCAACAAGGAAATAAAGACTTTAAATGACACACTGAACCAAATGGACTTCACAGACATATTCAGAACATTCCATCCCAAAGCAACAGAATACACATTCTTCTCTAGTGCCCATGGAACATTCTCCAGAATAGATCACATCCTAGGTCACAAATCAGGTCTCAACCAGTACCAAAAGATTGGGATCATTCCCTGCATATTTTCAGACCACAATGCTTTGAAACTAGAACTCAACCACAAGAGGAAAGTCGGAAAGAACTCAAATACATGGAGGCTAAAGAGCATCCTACTAAAGAATGAATGGGTCAACCAGGAAATTAAAGAAGAATTAAAAAAATTCATGGAAACCAATGAAAATGAAAACACAACTGTTCAGAATCTTTGGGATACAGCAAAGGCAGTCCTAAGAGGAAAATATATAGCAATACAAGCCTTTCTCAGGAAACAAGAAAGATTTCAAATATACAACCTAACCCTACACCTAAAGGAGCTAGAGAAAAAAACAGTAAATAAAGCCTAAACCCAGCAGGAGAAGAGAAATAATAAAGATCAGAGCAGAAATCAATGAAATAGAAACCCAAAGAACAGTAGAACAGATCAACGAAACTAGGAGCTGGTTCTTCGAAAGAATTAACAAGATTGATAAACCCCCAGCCAGACTTATCAAAAAGAAAAGAGAAATGACCCAAATAAATAAAATCATGAATGAAAGAGGAGAGATCACAACCAACACCAAAGGAATACAAACAATTATAAGAACATATTATGAGCAACTCTATGCCAGCAAATTAGATAACCTGGAAGAAATGGGTGCATTCCTAGAGATGTATCAACTACCAAAATTGAACCAGGAAGAAATAGAAAGCCCGAACAGACCTATAACCACTAAGGAAATTGAAGCAGTCATCAAAAATCTCCCAACAAACAAAAGCCCAGGGCCAGATGGCTTCCCAGGGGAATTCTACCAAACATTTCAAGAAGAATTAATACCTATTCTCCTGACACTGTTCCAAAAAATAGAAATGGAAGGAAAACTTCCAAACTCATTTTATGAGGCCACCATTACCTTGATCCCAAAGCCAGACAAAGACCCCATCAAAAAGGAGAATTAGAGACCAATATCCTTGATGAACATGGATGCAAAAATTCTCACCAAAATACTAGCCAATAGGATCCAACAGTACATTAAAAGGATTATTCACCATGACCAAGTGGGATTTATCTCTGGGCTGCAAGGTTGGTTCAACATCTGCAAATCAGTCAACGTGATACAATACATTAACAAAAGAAAGAACAAGAATCATATGATCCTCTCAATAGATGCAGAAAAAGCATTTGACAAAGTACAGCATCCTTTCTTGATGAAAACTCTTCAGAGTATAGGGATAGAGGGTACATACCTCAATATCATAAAAGCCATCTATGAAAAACCTACAGCGAATATCATTCTCAATGGGGAAAAGCTGAGAGCTTTTCCCCTAAGGTCAGGAACGCGGCAGGGATGTCCACTCTCACCACTGCTATTCAACATAGTATTAGAAGTCCTAGCCACAGCAATCAGACAACAAAAAGAAATCAAAGGCATCTAAATCGGCAAAGAGGAAGTCAAACTCTCACTCTTTGCAGATGATATGATACTTTATGTGGAAAACCCAAAAGACTCCACCCCAAAACTGCTAGAACTCATACAGGAACTCAGTCAAGTGGCAGGATACAAAATCAATGCACAGAAATCAGTGGCATTCCTATACACCAACAACAAGAGAGAGGAGAGAGAAATTAAGGAGTTGATCCCATTTACAATTGCACCCAAAACCATAAGATACCTAGGAATAAATCTAACCAAAGAGGCAAAGAACCTGTACTCAGAAAACTATAAAATACTCATGAAAGAAATTGAGGAAGACACAAAGAAATGGAAAAACGTTCCATGCTCATGGATTGGAAGAACAAACATTGTAAGATGTCAGTGCTACCTAGAGCAATCTACACATTCAATGCAATCCCCATCAAAATACCATCCACTTTTTTCAAAGAAATGGAACAAATAATCCTAAAATTTGTATGGAACCAGAAGAGACCCCGAATAGCCAGAGGAATGTTGAAAAAGAAAAGCAAAGCTGGTGGCATCACAATTCCGGACTTCCAGCTCTATTACAAAGCTGTCATCATCAAGACAGTATGGGACTGGCACAAAAACAGACACATAGATCAATGGAACAGAATACACAGCCCAGAAATGGACCCTCAACTCTGTGGTCAACTAATCTTTGACAAAGCAGGAAAGAATGTCCAATGGAAAAAAGACAGTCTCATCAACAAATGGGGTTGGGAAAATTGGACAGCCACATGCAGAAGAATGAAACTGGACCATTTCCTTACACCACACACAAAAATAGACTCCAAATGGTTGAAAGACCTAAATGTGAGACAAGAGTCCATCAAAATCCTAAAGGAGAACACAGGCAACAACCTCTTCGACCTCAGCCGCAGCAACTTCTTCCTAGAAACATTGCCAAAGGCAAGGGAAGCAAGGGCAAAAATGAACTCTTGGGACTTCATCAAGATAAAAAGCTTTTGCACAGCAAAAGAAACAGTCAACAAAACCAAAAGACAACCGACAGAATGGGAGAAGATATTAGCAAATGACATATCAGATAAAGGGCTAGTATCCAAAATCTATGAAGAACTTATCAAACTCAAGACCCAAGGAACAAATAATCCAGTCAAGAAATGGGCAGAAGACATGAACAGACATTTTTCCAAAGAAGACATCCAAATGGCCAACAGACACATGAAAAAGTGCTCAACATCGCTCGGCATCAGGGAAATCCAAATCAAAACCTCAATGAGATACCACCTCACACCCGTCAGAATGGCTAAAATTAACAAGTCAGGAAACGACAGATGTTGGCGGGGATGCGGAGAAAGGGGAACCCTCCTACACTGTTGGTGGGAATGCAAGCTGGTGCAACCACTCTGGAAAACAGTATGGAGGTTCCTCAAACAGTTGAAAATAGAGCTACCATACGATCCAGCAATTGCACTACTGGGTATTTACCCCAAAGTTACAAATGTAGGGATCCGAAGCGGTACGTGCACCCTGATGTTTATAGCAGCAATGTCCACAATAGCCAAACTGTGGAAAGAGCCAAGATGTCCATCGACAGATGAATGGATAAAGAAGAAGTGGTATATATACACAATGGAATATTATGCAGCCATCAAAAGGAATGAGATCTTGCCATTTGCAATGATGTGGATGGAACTGGAGGGTGTTATGCTGAGTGAAATAAGTCAATCAGAGAAAGACATGTATCATATGACCTCACTGATATGAGGAATTCTTAATCTCAGGAAACAAACTGAGGGTTGCTGGAGTAGGGGTGGGGTGGGAGGGATTGGGTGGCTGGGTAATAGACATTGGGGAGGGTATGTGCTATGGCGAGCACTGTGAATTGTGCAAGACTGTTGAATCACAGATCTGTACCTCTGAAACAATGCAATATATGTTAAGAAAAAAAAGAAGAAGATAGCAGGAGGGGAGGAATGAAGGGGGGTAAATCGGAGGGGGAGGTGAACCATGAGAGATGATGGACTCTGAAAAACAAACTGAGGGTTCTAGAGGGGAGGGGGGGATGGATTAGCCTGGTGATGGTTATTAAAGAGGGCACGTTCTGCGTGGAGCACTGGGTGTTATGCACAAACAATGAATCATGGAACACTATATCAAAAACTAATGATGTAATGTATGGTGATTAACATAACAATAAAAAATAAAAACAGAAAAAGAGTTGCCTGCCTTCGGCTCAGGTCATGATCTCAGGGTCTGGGGATCAAGTGCCACATCGGGCTCCCTGCTCAGTGGGGAGCCTGCTTCTCCCTCTGCTGCTCCCCCTGCTTGTGCACTCCCTCTCTCTCTGTGTTAAATAAATAAAATCTTAAAAAAATTAAAGAAATGAAAGTATGCAGGAGAGTGGCATGACCCTTGTGCAAGGCTGACACACAAATTTGTGAAGAGTTCCCGTATTTAAATCATTAAACAAACAAACAGTCGTTGCTTTTCTATGGTTTAGTAGAACTCCAGTATTTTAAACCAGCATGTCAGATTTATGGGGATGGGGGTATGTGGTTTGACAAAGCTGCCCATGGATTTTTTCCTGCCCTATCACACTCTCCCTTCCACAAGAATCCCTGTTTTGTGGTGGATTGCTGGGCATCTTCTGGAGTTTGAGACATTCAGGTTTCTTGATTGCAACACAATGCAGTTTGGGCTAATATCTGGTACATGGAGATTTTATTTTTTATATTAGGAGTTATAAAATTTGATGATAGGCTGGGAGACTAAGCTTGGGAATGATAGGAACCAAGAAAGCACCTTAAGCCCAAGAAGCAGGATGTGGGAAACACAGCAACTGTCTCTGTCTCCCAGCAGGAACTGAGTGGCTGGGGCATGCCTACCACTGTTACCTCTGTGATGAAAATGATCTCTAGGTAGGCAGCATTTGATAGAGGACCCAAGACTCCTGTCCCCTGGTTACTTGGTAGAACACAAATGTAGGTACTTAGACAAAAGGATTTTCTGGGCATAAAGTCCAAAACAGTCCACCTTAACATATGGAGATGACCAGGATGGGCCTAATCTAATCTAATGAGTTCTTTAAAGCAGAAGAGGAAGGCAGAAAGGGAAGTCAGAGAGATTCGGAACATCAGAAAGATGATATGTGCCATTGCTGGCTTTGAAGATGGGGACGGGTCCCTATGCCAGGATCACAGAATAGCTGCAAGGAGCTGAAAGTGACCCCTGGCCAACAGCTAAAAAGGAAACAAGGAACTCAGTCCTGCAACTGCAAGAAACTGAATTCTAATAACAGGAATGAGCTTGGAAGAGGTGTCAGATGGGGACACAGGCAGCCAGCATCTTTGAGATCTTGTATTAGTCAGGGTTCTCCAGAGAAATAGAACCAATAGGATATTTATATAGGTATATATAAGAGAAGGTTTATTATAGGAATTGTCTTACATGATTATGGAGGCTGAGAAGTTCTATGAGCTGCCATCTTCAAGCTAGAAAACCAGCTTTTCTGACGTGTAAAATATTGTCTGAGGTCTGAGAATCAGGAGGCTGATAATGTAGGTGCTAGTCCAAGTGTGAAGGCCCAAGAACCAGGAGCACTGATGTCCAAAGGCAGGAGAAGATGGATGTCCCAGCTTAAGGAGAGCAGATTTGCCCTTCCTCCACCTTTCTGTTCTATTCAGGCCCACAGATAGATGATACCTTCCCAGGTTGGTGAGGGCAGCTCCTTTACTCACCGATTCAGATGCTAATCTTTTCCAGAAACACCCTCACAGACACACCCAGAAATAATATTTTACTGTCTATATGGGCATCCCTCAGCTCAGTCAAGTTGACATATAAAATTAGCCATCAGAGACCGTGAGCAAAGAACACAGGCACGGCATCCCCGAATTCTGACCTACAGAGCTGTGAACAAATAAACACACATTGATTTAAGATGCTAAGTTTGTGGCTATTTGCTATACAGCAATCGATAGCTAATATGCTATGTCCCCTGTTATTTGGGAGTTACAAAGTCAGGAAGACAGTATCGCATCAGGTGACCTTAGGCATGTATAGCCCATGACTCTATCCGTGGGCAGGTATCATATGGATTGGTCGTTTTCTTTGTAGTTGGAAGGCAGGCTCAAGAATTACCTCCTGCCATGGCTACACACTGGAAGAGAACTGATTTCCCAGAATGAAATTGAGGTGTGGCTTAAAAAGAGGATGGGAGCTAAGTAGCCCTGGTAAAGGTCTGCCTACCACAGAGTTTTCCTCATAAATGTTCTGGTGTACCTTCTGCTCAGCCTGCCTGTGGCTGCTTAATGGCTGGGTGTTCATCACACCTAAGTTCCTAACATCCCTCTCGTGTAAAAATGTGGACAACGTGTTGTGTTTTAAGTGCCAGTGTTTCAGGAAAGGCTTAGGTATGTTTAAGAGGTGGAGTGGCACAATAAAAGGACTGTAAGTTTGGAAGTCTGGATAAGTGGATTTTAATCCTGGGTTTTCTGCTGTGTCACTTTAAGCAATCAGTGATAACCCATGGCTTTAAGTTGCCTCTCTGAAAACTGAGCTTGTGATTATCTGTCTTAAATTCACTCATTCATTTAATATTTATTGAAAGTTGGTATGTGTCAGGTTCTAAGGATGTAGCAGTGAACAAGGCTGGCAAGACACTTGAAGTACACAGTTAACATTACAGAGGTTAGGGAAAACCTCTCCCAAGAGGTTGAGTTGGACATGGGCACCTCAGACTGGGTCTACTGTGAGATGATGAACAATGGGTTGATTGCCAGGATGTTGAGCCATCGTTATCATGGTTGGGCATAGTCTAGATATGGTCCATGGGCCACATCTGCCTTCTTGTTTTTATATGGCCCTTGGGCTAAGACTTGTTTTTCCATTTTTAATGGTGTATTAGTTTTCTAGGGCTGCCATAATAAAGGACCACAAACTGAGTGACTTAAACACAGATTTATTGTCTCACATATGTGAAGGCTAAGTCCAAAATCAAGGTGTCAGCAGGGTTGGTTCCTCCTTGGGGCTGTGAGGGAGCACACATTCTATGCTTCATTCCTAGCTTATGGTAGCCTCGAGCATTCCTTGGCTTATAGATAACATTTTCCTGTGTTTCTCCTTATGTCCACATTCCCCTTTTTATAAGGACCCCCGCCACATTGGATTAGGGCCTGTCCTAATAATATCATCTTAACTTGATTATTTCTCAAAGATCCTTGTTCCAAACAAGGCCACATTCTAAGGTGCTAGAGATTCAGAGGTCAACATATCTTCTCTGGAGAGAGGGAGGGCGGGACACAATTTAACCTATAACAAATGGCTACATTTTAAACAGTTATATAATATGTACCAACATAATATCTTCAATTTTGTCTCTCACCCCACAAAGCCTAAAATATTTGCTGTCTGGCTCTTTAATAAAAAAGTTTGTCAACCCTCATCTAGATGGGTGGCTCTCAAATTTTAGGATGTGTCTGTCACTGAGAGGGCCTCACTTCCAGAGTTTCGAGAATTTGCAAGCAATACTGATCCTGTTAGGCAAGACAGTGGTCTCTAGATTTGGGCTCTTAGATGTGCCACATCATCTAGGGAGCTTGTTGACAATACAGACTTCTGGTGCTGCAGACTTAGTCAGAGTCTCCAGGGATGGGGCCAGAGATTATTTTAGTATGCAACCAGGTCTATTGGTCTAGTTTAATTACCTTGGTCAGGAAAAGCAACTGACTGGATTATTCCTTTGTGATTCAATTGGTTGCTTGGGCCTCATCTGTCTGTGGGAGATCAGAGTGATTGGGGAATCCTGTTCTTCTTGTCGGGACTTGTGTGGAAAGAAAACATCATCAAGAAGTGTATCTGGCCTGAATTCCTCCAAGGCCAGAGACCTTTGTTTACGCTGTTGCATAAATATTATTATCATTAAGTGGCTTGTCAGCAGCTCATGGTAAAAAAAAAAAAAAAAAAGACGTATTGACTACAAACTCAATTGGAGCCAACAACAATGTGGGACATCTGCTGAGAGACCTCAGGCCTCCTGGGCTGCTCTGAGATCGGTTTACTATTCAGACCACAGAAGGTAACAGTCCCATGTGCCCTGTGCCCCTCGTGCTGTGACTTCCTGGTCAATTAAGCAAACTTCAAGAGGGATACTAACATACTGGAATATTCCTAAGGGAGGGAGATGGGATATCTGGAAACTATGATCAAGAAAGAAGAGTTGAAAGAGGGCTTGTAAAATGGTGGTCTGCAGGCCCAATCCAGCCACAGACATGTTACGCTCAGCAATCCTAGTGATTAAAAATTTCTTGAATTTGAGTGCCTTTGGGCAAAGCATGTACTCTGGCCAGTTCCACAACCTCACCACTTCCCATTTCTTTATGCCATTCTCCTTTACAGAGATTTGTTACCCGCCTGCTCTCTTACCTTTGCACTTTGAAAACCCTCAGAAGGAATACGGATATATGGTCAGGTCACGGAGCACTAAGGAGAGAATATGAGCTATTTAAAAATATCTAAAGACATATAGTCACATATCCAGTGTCCACTGAATACCCATGATGTGCCTGGGTCAGTGCCAGGTGCTGGCAGGGCAGCCATAAGTAAGTTAGCTCAGTGTGGCCCTTCTGAGAGCTGACATTCTCTTATGAAAAAGACATACAAAAAACCAACAGCAGATTTTGATAAGCACTTTGAAGGAAACAGCAAGGGCATAAGTAGGTAATGATAAGGAACATCTTGGTTTGGATGGTGTGGTCAGGGAAGTTGCTGGCCACCCCAGAAGTGGGGGAAGACCTACCATGTGAAGGGGAAATGCATCAATCCTCTTTTTCTTCCAAAGGTGGGTAAGGAATCCTGAGGGAATACGTGAAAGGGAGATTTTACTTCATCAGAAGAAAGAACTCTCCAATTTGAGCTCTCTGTCCATGAATTAAGGAGCCTTTCGAGGTAATGAAGTTCAAGACAATGGAAATGATAGAGCTAACCACAGATTCTCAGTAGGCGGAGCTGTGAAGGAGGTGGTGTGATCTTCAGAGAGATCCCTTAAAATTCTGAGATTCTCTGATGTGCTATGATGACAACAGTGTGAAACCACAGAAATCCTATTTTGGACCCAGATAATATATAATCTCTACTGGGATTATCTTCAAATTCTACAGGCAAACTAAGGAAGCAGATATGCTTATTTCCACAGGAACAGAGTAGGTAGACTGTACAGATAGGATCTTGATAGGGGAAAACCCCAAGGTACTAAACTCATGTTTAGGAAAGTGATCTGAAAGTCAGTCTACTCTTCCTATATTTATGTTCTTTTGAAGGAATGGGATTTGAAGTCACCTGGTGGCAGTTTGTTATCCTTTAAAAACTATAAATTGAACCATGTCCATATTATGGAAAACCCAGGTAGCCATTCTGAGCCCTGTTGTTTGTGCGGTTGTTCATTTTGGGGTGCTAAGGGGCCAACCCAGAATCAGATCTCTCGGGTCCTAAAATGAAGGAGGATATGGTGGTTCCATTAGTATAAAAAATACTCCCTGAGATTCAGACATCAGCCAGGGTGACATAGGGGTTATTTGCTCAGCAAAATAAACACCTCCCTTCTGAAAACTTCAGCTCCCTCCTACTTCCACCACCTTTCCTCAGGCTACCTGCCGCCCATTAGTAATAATTGCAGCCACTGGTTATGAGAGTTGTCTATGTGCCAGGCACTAAGTGCTTCCCATATGTTATCTTCTTTAAAGTTCAGAACAAACCTTTCTCCATTTTACTGATGAAGAAATTGAGGCTCAGAGAGGCAGAGCTTCTAGTCCAAGTCACAGAGCAGCTGAGGCACAGACAGGCTTTGAATTTAGGTTTGCCTGGCTCCAGAGCCTGGCTGTTTCCATCAGTTGCTACTCATTATCTTTGAGGTTAATCACTGGAACTAGATTTCACAATGATAAAAATGTTAAGAAACTTTCCTGGGGCTGGCTGACCATAAACATTGATTGCTAAAGGAGGAATCTCTCAGGCTGTGTAAAAATGTATCTCTTGAAGAATCCTGTTCTGTGTGTGTCTGTTTTTTAAAGTAAAACTTAGATAATTTGCTTAATTTTATATTACTTTTTTGTACTTGTTTCTTGCATTATGAAGTCATGTTTTTTCATTTTTAATTTTTTTAAGATTTTATTTATTTATTAGAGAGAGAGAGTGTGCGTATGCATGAGTGGGGGGGTGGCAGAGGGAGAGGGAGAAGCAGACTGCCCTGCTGGACTCGATCCCGGGACCCAGGGATCATGACCTGAGCCGAAGCAGATGCTTAACCTGCTGAACCACCCGGGTGCCTCATGTGAAGTCATGTTTTTATAAGAAATTCTGTAATCTGAATACAGAATGGAGCCTTCATTTTAGTGTGTCTGTGTTTTTTTCATATGTTTAACTGTTTTTGCTTTCAGGATTGTTTTCTTTTTCCTCTTTCCTTTATTGAGGACATAACTTTACACAACAGCAAAATGCCCAGATCTAAGTGTACAGTTCAATGTGTTTTGATAAATGTATGTACTCCTTTGCAACCATTAATTTTCATTTTCCTGAAAGGTGTTTGGTGCCACTTTCTATTCCATTCTCTCATTCCCCCAGAGGCAAACCCTGTTCTGATTTCCATCATCATATATTAATTTGGTCTGTACTTGGTCTTAATATAAGTGGAATCAGATGGTATATACTCTTTGGCCTCTAGCTTCTTATACTCAGTGTATTCATCTATATTGTTGCAAGTATCTTTAGTTCTTTTTTTTATTACTATTGCTGACTAGAAATCCATTGTATGAATTTACCACAGTTGACTTATTCTTTTTGGTGGACATCTGGTTTGTTGACAGTTTTCAGCAGTTATGATTAAAGCTTCTAGGAACATTTGTGTGTAAGTCTTTTTGTAGGCATATGCTTTCATTTCTCTTAAGTATATTCCTAGGAGTGGAATGACATCACAAGGTAGGGTATGTTGAACTTTATAAAAACCTGCCAAATTGTTTTCCAAAGTGATGATATGTTTACACTCCCATAAACAATGTGTGAGAATTCCATCTGTTTCACATCCTCACCAACACTTGATACAGTCACTCTTTTTAGCTAGTAGTGGTATCTCATTTTGGCCTTAATTTATATTTCCCTGATAACTTACAATGTTAAACACCTTTTCATGTGCTTGTTGGCTATTATATGCCTTCTGTTGGAAGATTCCCGTTCAAATCTTTCCCTTCTTTTTAATTGACCATTTTTAAGTTATTGATTTATAGAACTTCTTTATATATTCTGGAAATGAATCCCTTTATATACCCATGTATTGTAAATGTGTTCTCATAGTCAGTAGCTTGCCTCTTTTCACTTTCTTTAGTGGTTTCTTTTATGAACAGAAGCTTTCCCTCAGGTCAACATAATATCTTAATTAATTCAATTTTATAATATCTTAAAATCTGAAAAAAACCCTAAGATTTTGATTGGGATTATTTTAAACTCTAGATTAATTTGGGGAGAATAGATATTTTAATAATGAATCCTTCAGTCCTTGAACATGGTATATCTCTCCATTTTTTTTTGAATTTCTCTCAGCAGTGTTTTGTGGTTTTTAAGTATAGAGGACTTGCACATATATTAAAATGTTTATTTTTAGGTGTCTGATGCTATTATAAATGGTATTTTATAAATTTCATTTTCTAATTTTTTGTTACTAAGATATAGAAATATAATAGATTTGTTTTTCACTTTTGAAAGGAAATCTTCGTATTTAAAATACTATTTAGGGGGGCCTGGGTGGCTCAGTCATTTGAATGTCTGACTCTTGATTTAGGCTCAGCTCATGATCTCGGGGTCCTGGGATTGAGCCCCACGTTGGGCTTTGTGCTGAATGTGGAGCCTACTTGAGATTCTCTCTCTCTCTTTCTCTCCCTCTGTCCCTCACCACTGCTTGCACTCTCTCTCTCAAAAATAAATAAATAAATAACAATAAAAAGTGCTATTTATAATATTTACATTATTATAAAATATTTGTAAATCATATGGTTAATTTCTCCCAGTCTTTTTTTTTTTTAAGATTTATTTATTTATTTATTTGACAGAGAGAGAAACAGTGAGAGAGGGAACACAAGCAGGGGGAGTGGGAGAGGGAGAAGCAGGCTTCCCGTGGAGCAGGCAGCCCAATACAGGGCTTGATCCCAGGACCCTGTGATCACTACCTGAGCTGAAGGCAGACGCTTAACCGACTGAGCCACCCAGGCGCCCCTCTCCCCGTCTTTTATTTACTTTAATACTCCTTTTTATATTTAATTTATATGATCTCCACTTTTTCTTTTGAGTTCAGATTTTTATTTTTTAAATTTTATTTATTTTTTATTTAAAATATAGTTGACAGAATGTTGCATTAGTTGCAGATGTATAACATAGTGATTCAACAACTATGTACGTTATGCTATGTGCACCCCAATTGTAGCTACCATTTGTCACCATACAAGGCTATTACAATACTACTGACTGTATTCCCTATGCTGTACCTTTCATTCCCATGACTTAATTCATTTCATAACTGGAATCCTGTACCTTCCACTGCCCTTTACCCATTTTGCCCATCCTTCCATCCCCCTCCCTTCTGGCAACTATCATTTTGTTCTCTGTAATTATGAGTCTGTTTCTGTTTTTGTTTGTTTGTTCATTTGTTTTGTTTTTAAGATTCCACATATAAGTGAAATCATATGGTATTTATCTTTCTCCATCTGACTTATTTCACTTAGCATAATACCCTCTAGGTCCATCCATGCAAATGGATGGCAAATGGCAATATCTCATTCTTTTTATGGCTGAATAATATTCCAGTGTGTGTGTGTGTGTGTGTGTGTGTGTGTGTGTGTGTGTGTGTGTATCTATGTATATCTATCACATCTTCTTTATCCATTCATCTATTGATGGACAATTGGGTTGCTTCCATATCTTGGCTATTGTAAATAATGCTGCAGTAAACAGGGTGAATATATCTTCTCAAATTAGTGTTTTCATTTTCTTTGGGTAAATACCCATAGTGGAAATACTGGATTGTGTGGTATTTCTATTTTTGATTTTTTTGAGGAACCTTTATACTGTTTCCGCAGTGGCTGCACCAATTTACATTCCCACCAACAGTGCATGAGGGTTTCCTTTTCTCCACATCCTCTCCAATACTTACTTCTGTCTTTTTGATATTAGCCATTCTGGACTGGTTGAGGTAACATCTCGTTGTGGTTTTGATTTGCATTTCCCTGATGATTACGGATATTTAGCATCTTTTCATGTATCTGTTGGCCATCTGTGTGTCTTTAGAAAAATGTCTATTCAGGTCATCTGCCATTTTTTAATAGGATTTATTTTTTGGTATTGGATAGTATAAGTTCTTTATTCATTTTAGATATTAACTTATTGGATGTATCATTTGCAAATATCTTCTCCCATTTAGTAGGTTGCCTTTTTGTTTTGTTGATGGTTTCCTTTGCTGTGCAAAAACTTTTTATTTTTGGTGTAGCCCCAGTAATTTATTTTTGCTTTTGTTTCCCTTGCCTGAGGAGACATATGTAGAAAATGTTGCTATGGCTGATGTCAGAGAGACTGACTGTCTGTGTTTTCTTCTAGGAGTTTTATGGTTTCAGGTCTCATATTTAGGTCTTTAATTCATTTTAGGTTTATTCTTGTGTACAGTGTAAGAAAATTGTCCAGTTTCATTCTTTGGCATGTAGCTGTCCAGTTTTCCCAGCGCCATTTGTTGAAGAGAATTTTTCCACATACAGTTGATTTTTATATATTGCTGTTGGATCCTATGACCTTGCAAATTCACTCAGTAGCCCTAAGTAGTTTGTTTGTTGATTCCTTTGGATTTTCTACATACATAATTATATTGTCAGAAACAAAGATAGTTTATTTCTTCCTCATCAGTCTTTATGCCTTTTATTCTTTAAATCCTTTCTTTTTTTCTGATATATGCATTTAAAGCTATCACTTTTCCTCTAAGCACTGCTTCAGCTACATCTCACAAATTTTGGTGTTTGTGTTTTCATTATCATTTGGTACAAAATATTTTATAAATTCTATTTCATTTATTTTAAAAGTGCATAGGTTAATTTTTAAATATTTAAGGGTTTTTTTCTAGTTATCAATTTATTATCAACTTCTAATTGAATTCCATTTTGAAAGAGAATATACTCAGAATTCTAGTTACCCTTTGATATGAACCCATGTATCTCTGACACTGTTTAGTATTTTAATTCCTTTTTTTTTGTACTTTGGCTATTTTCTGTTGACTTATCTTTGAGTTAACTGATTTTTCTGTTGTTTCAATCTGCTTTTAAGCTTATTTATTACATTCTTTGTTTCAGATATCATATTTTTCTATTCTGGAATTTCACTTTAGAGCTTTAGTTTCTCTGATGAAATTCCTTTTGTTCGTCCATCCTTGTCTATCTTTATTTAACATAATTCTTTAACATATTTAAAATAGTTATTTTAGAGACCTCATCAACTTATTGTAGTATGTGGACATCAGTGGGTCTTCCTCTATTGACTATTTTCTTTTTTTGATTTTGGACACATTTTCTTTCTTATTTGTGTGTCTCATAATTTTTTGCTATATGTCAGACATTTTGCATAAATGAACAATAGGGACTAAGCAAGATTGCATATTTTTATTTTGTTTTAACCAGAGATGGCTTTCCCTTTCCTCTGTCCAGAAGCTTGGGAATGGAATTTTTATCCAGTTCCTATCATGAATTTAGCTGAACTGGGACTGAGACACAAGTTTAATTAGTTTTAGTTTACCTCTTGCCAATGAGATTATGGAGATTTCTCCTAGCCTTTTAGCCTAACTCCCAACTTCTTGCTTCATGTATGGGGGGCTGATCTGTTTGGGATTTTCAAGATTTGAACTAGAAGGGGATTTGGTTGTTCTAGTTAGTTTGATTTTTACCTCCAGATTTAACTCCAGAAGGGGTCTAGAACCTAAGTAGCACAAGGGACTAGGAAATTTCTCTCTACCTCCCAGCTCTGCTCCAACTGCTCCTGACTCAGCAGAATTCCCATGAGGTAGAATTGCCATTTTGGAATATATATTCTTGTGTTTCAGATTCCAGTATTTCATGCTAGTCCACACTGTTGTTAAAAGTTCCATTGGTTTCTTTTCATTCCAGAAAACTTGTTTTGTCTGTGTCAGGCCTCCTTTTCCACCTGCCTCTACTCAGGCTAGGCAATTTGTCCCTGGTATGAAAATAATCACCACTTTGTGCTCTTCTTTGAATGGCATGTCTCTCTCTGGAATTAGTTTATTTAGACCTGTATGTGTGTGTGTCTAGTAGTCTAAAGTCTTTGATGGTTTTAAAGAAAAATATAATTTTTAGTTTATCTGTTATTTTCTTTTGTTATGATGGAAGTGATAGTCATTATGCCTCTCTATATCTTTTTTTAAAAGATTTTATTTATTTGTGAGAGAGTGAGAGAGAGTACACATGTGCACAAGCAGGGGGAGGGGCAGAGGGAGAGAGACAAGCAGACTCCACGCTAAGTGGGGAGCCCCCCCCAACGCAGGGCTCAATCCCAGGACCCTGAGATCATGACCTGAGTCGAAGGCAGACACTTAACCAACTGAGCCACCCAGGCACCCTGTATGCCTCTCTGTATCTTAACCAGAAGTAGAACTTCCCTACTTTCTTGGAGTTTTTTCTTAGATTAGCTCTGGGAGACAAGTGTAAGACCTCAGAGCAACATAAAATAGTCACAATTTTGGATTTAGACTTATTTAGATTTAGAATGCCAGTTACCTGAGTCATGAGCAGTATTTGGCCTTGTAAAGTATTGCTGTGGTTTTAACCTTCCCTCCTGCCACCAAAAGCACTTATTTTTTCTGTATAAGCTTATTCCATTGCTCCTTTCTTTCAAATCTAATTCAAGTCCTGGTGGTGTTTTCTTTGATCTATCTCCACTGGTACCATCTTGATCTAAGCTATCATCATTGCCAGGTAACAGCAATAGCTTATTCCTGATAGTCTAGCTGGTTTCTGCATAGCCCCTCTGGGATCCCTCTAAGCCAGTCTCCACACATCCAGACTAATTGTTACTAAAATATAATTCTGACCATGTCACCCTCCTGCTTAGATTCTTTCAGTGGATTCCCACTGCTCTTAAGTACAGACAAAACAACTGAGCATGGACTCTCCAGCTCTATCTTGCACCCTACCCCCTGTTTCCCAATGTTCCAGTGGCTTTCTTTTCAATCTCTAGTCTCTTTGCTTTCTCCTGCTGTATAGCCTTTGCACATGGTGATCCCTCTACCTGAGCTACCCTTCCTTCCTGTTTTAACCTAGTCATTGCCTATCCTTTTCTCCTTTCAGAGATCACCTCAACTATCACTTCTCAGTGAAGCCTTCCCTGATCTCCCTGGCTTTTTCAGATCCTCCTGCTTTTCTCCCATTTGCAGTTACCTGGCCTAGTGAATTCTGTATTTGCTTGTGAGGTTATCTAATTGGCAATATCCTCCATTAAACTAGAAGTTCCAGTGAGGACAGAGAAAAATATTTGTTGTCTGGATCACTGTTTCATCCTCAATGCATAGAACAGTGACTGGCATTTAATAATATGTGTAGAATGAATGAATAACAAATTAATGAATATGGATAAAATTATATTTTACTTTTTTAGCCTGGGGCATGTTCTTTAGATGGTTCCTATGTTCTATCTATCTATCTAATCTTCGTCACAATCATCTATCTATTTTTGTTTGATCTTAAAAATATTTAGTACAAGGCCCTTGGACTTAAGGAATTTGTCTTAAATCAAATTTAAAACACAAGACTACATATTAAGTAGGAAGTACATCTACCTTTAAATATTGAGTTGACTATGATAAGTGTGTTACTTGATTCACTATAGCAGAGGAACATGTCTCACAGAGCAGTAAAGAAATTCTCTAATTTATTTTTTAATATTATTAATATTATTATTATTTTTGCTGGCTGCATTGGCAGGTTTATTTCTCTTGACCTAGATAACTAGAGTGGATGGGGAATTGAACATTTGCCAATTAATTAGTGACTTGTGAAAATCGCTGGAAAAATCAATGCAAACTGATAGCTCAGTTTTTAGATGCCATGTAAACATAAGTGGTATTGTCTTGTTCTGTGGTGGTACCTAAGGAATTGTGGTCAAGACTTAAGATCATTTAAGACCTCCCCCATAGAGTTCTTCTTCAAAGACTGGGTCTAGTTACCTAAGCTATTCTTAAATTATCTCTAGGTTTCCAATTCCACTCCTCATCAGTCTTTTGATCCAGTGTGCAATTACTGGCATTGAAAATGGTGGAATTCTAAAGGAAACATCTCTCCTTCAAAAGTCAAGAAGATTGAGTTTCACACTCACATGGGAGTGATTTTCATGTTTTGCTTCCTAATAATTCTTTGGCATAACATCTCAGATGCTACCGGCACCCCCAAGATGACTCAGAGTTGGAGACTCACAAGTATCTTTTCCCATGTCCTTGCCCAAACACTTTAAACCTCAGGGAAAAATAATACACATGGCCATACCTCTCATATGAGTTTGTGATCCTCTGCCTCTCCATCTTTTCACACATGGGAAAAGACCCTGACCAAGTAAAACAAGAAGATTATGTCTGCTGAAAGGAAGGGAGCAGTCAGCTGCTTCCTGCCATATCTTTTTTTTTTTCCTAAGAACAAGTAAATAAGTTCAAGAGGGACCAGATTGTATCTTTAGTACTTAATTTCTTGACATTTTAATGTGATTAACTGGAATTGAGCCAATCTGGAATGGTTTAAAATGTCAAGAAATGCCTATTTGTAGATTGTGTGTGTAAGTCTGTGCACACACACACATACGAATGCATGGTACATAGATTACAAGAGAGGATAATTACTCTGTGGTGTAGGACATGTTTCCAAAGAATACAGATCTCAAGAAAATGGAATGATTGTTCTGACTACTAATTCCTAAGCATTTTCCCCTTTTTTACTATCCCTCCTGTATGTGTGTAAACATGTGATGGTCATGGGGATAAAGGTGTACCAGAAGCCTTGAACAATCTTAATACTGTTTTATTAATTTACATTTCTTGAGGAACATTTTTAGTGAAGTTTTTCTTTCTCAATATTCACTTCACATGAAATCCTCAGTGCTGCACAGACAGAAAGACAATATGATTTCTTTATATTTACCAGTTCAGCAATTTTTTTGAGCACCTGCTAGGTACAAGGTACTATTTAGGGTGCTATTAATTATATATTAACTTGGAAAAATTATAACTTTACTTGAAAAATGCCATTGGCCTTCTTTTCTCTATATTCCTTATATCTGGATTACTCATGTCAGTACTTGCCAGGCCCTTTAATGAAGAAGACACTTTTGTGTCTTATGATACAAAAGTAATAAAATAAATTAATCACTAACAATTATTTAGGGATTGTTATATTCACTGTAATATATGCTTTACATGCATCATCTCATTTAATCCTCACAGAAACCCTATTAGATTGTAACTGTTACTATCCCCACTTTACAAATGAAGCAACTGAGACAGAGAGTTCAGGTAACTTGTCCAAGTTACAGAGCTAGTAAGTGGAAGAGTTGAGACTGAATAAGCTAATTAAGCACAAAATGATATCCAGAGAGCTTGTGGATGAGAGCTGACTGGTGCAGAATTGACATGACACATAGAAAGAAATGACTCCTGGTGCTTATAAGGACAAGATACCAAGCCATCTGAAGAAGTCACAAGTTCATTCTGCTGATTTCAGAAATATTGATATGAATCCTTTTCAAATCAGCAGAGAGGGAAGAGTAAACAGACTAGGCAATAGAAGAAGACAGAAATTCTGGAAACAGACCCACATATAGATAAATATTTAGTACTTCACAAAGGCAGTATCTCAAAAGGAGAAATGATAGATCTTTCAGTAAAAAGTAGTAACGGGGAGTGTTTCTAATTCTTTATGTGCTTTAACACATTTCATTGTTGAAACCACCCTACGGAGAAGGTAGCATTATTTTCATCTTTGTTTTATAGATGGGATATAGAAAAGATACCTAACTTTTGAAGGTCATGAACCCAGTGATCTAGCTTCAAAGACAGTGTTCTTAATCACCAGCCTACATAACATCTACATTAGGAATCCTGTTTAGCCACTTAGAAAAAATAAGGTTATGGCCTGACCTCATATATTACAACAAAGTAAATTTTAAAGATTTAAAAGTAAAATATGAAACAATAAATATGCTGGAAGAAAATATAATTAAAAATTGAAGTAATTGGGATGAAAAAGGTTATTTCTCAAAAGGACATTTAAGATAGCAATCTTAAAAGAAATATATTGTTATTTTGATTATGTCAAAATGTAGAACTTCTATATAGAAAAGCAGCAACTAAACCTGACCAAAAACAAAACCAAAAAGAAAATGACAAATGAGAAAAAAATTACAACTTATGACAGAGTTTACTATTTTTAGTATGTAAAGATAATCAGCCAATTGAGAAATGAGCCAGGATATCAGCAGATAGCTAATTAAATATTAATAGATAAAAAATTAAATATCATTGGATAACTGATATCAGAATAATTCCATCTTTAGTAATGCTCGAACAGTTTGATATTTCAACAATGAGATGGTATTTTTGTCCTTGAATTATTTGTTGGTGAGGTAGGTTATGGGAAGCTGGCATTGCTGTACCCTGCTGCCGGAAGTATCACTTTTGGGGAAGGCAATCTGACAAGACGTGTAAAAACCCTAACTGGTGTATATCTTTTTTTTTTCTTTTGACTCAACAATTGAATTTTTAGGAATTTATTTGAAGATCATCTTCTACACATGCAAGAATTTGTGTGCTAGCTGAATTGTGCTAGCTGAGGTATTGATTCTAATAGTGAAATGGTATAGCTATAAAACCAAAAAGAAAGAATTTGTTAAATAAATGAAGTTAAAAGACATTTGCATAGAAATTTATACATCAAAATTGGGATCATGCTTTATATATAATCATTTATAATCATATTATAACAGTGGAAAGCATCGTTCCATGTTGTGGTTAGCACCTCTTGTTTGCTGGCCAACATCAATCTCTCCTAATTATTGGTAATGACATCCCACAACTCCTTTGGAAACTATCACTTTGGTTTGACATTTTCCCACCTCCAGGGATAGAAGCTGGTTGATTTAAGCAAATAATCATGTGGTATCCTCCTGACCACAGTGATGTTGCAGAGGTGAACATGTCATGTAAGCATACATCTAGCAGGGTGTACTTCATGACTTTTGCTGGGAACTGTTGGGACAAACTAACTGGCTTCTTATCTGATTGCTAATGTAGAGCAAGTAGCTTCAGGGACTGTTGGAAGCCATCTTTGCATTGTAAGGAAGGAAACAAGATGGAGGTAAGGGAGCTAAGAAGTAGAGATGGGAAAAGGTGATAGAAAAACCAGGTTCTCTTCACATCCTTGAGCCCTGGATAAAGCTTTGTCTGAAGCAATATTACGTACCACCTCAGACTCTTCAGATTTGTGACCCAGTAAATTTCTCTTCCCATGCTCACTTTTTTTTTAAGAGAGAGAGAGAGGGATGGGGGGGAGTGGGAAGGAGGGAGGGGCAGAGGGAGAGAGAGAGACTCTTAAGCAGGTTCCACACCCAGCACAGAGCCCAACACAGGGCTCAGTCTGAAAACCCTGAGATCATGACCTGAGCTGAAATCAAGAGTTGGATGCCCAACCAACTGAGCCACCCACGTGCCCCCCATGTTCACTTTTTAAAAGCTAGTTTGTGTAGGGATGTCTGTTTCATGAAGCTGAAAACATCCTAACAGACACACA
This sequence comes from Callorhinus ursinus, assembly GCF_003265705.2. Taxonomy (NCBI): domain Eukaryota; kingdom Metazoa; phylum Chordata; class Mammalia; order Carnivora; family Otariidae; genus Callorhinus; species Callorhinus ursinus. Next base: position 63,367,820 of record NW_027397065.1, on the reverse strand, counting down.
TCTCTCTGTCTTAAACATGTGATACTTACATGTTCGGGACACACTGATTGCAGTTCTAAATAGCAAATGGCCGAGGATGAAAATATTCTGATGAGGCAGAGGCTGTAGTCCAGTATCACAGTCACTGAAAGAATTTCTGGACTGTAAGAAACCTAAAATTGGATGCAGATATTTAAATTATTATAGTTTTCTTTTTAATATTTAATAGTCAAAAACTCAAAATTTGTTATACTCTAGGAACATAATACTAGTTTCTCAGAGCTGGCAACTGCTAGACAGTTCTTTCAGCTGCTATTCTGCATATTTTAATACTAAAGAGAGGGCCACTTTCAGATGGCACATTTAATAATGTCACCAGCCATTGTGCACAGAGTGTCATTCAGGTGTAAAGGTTTCAACACTGTGTTTTCTAGAAGAACTTTTAATCCAAGATTCATAACTTTGGCAAATCTCAAAAGTCTTTGACTGCCTTAAAGGACTGGTAGCTATAGCAATAATTTCAATAGGCTTTTTATTTAAAATGATAGCTTCTCTAAGCTAAAAGACTATAAAGAGTTGCCTTCTTAGAGAATTCTTGAAAAGTTTATAATTTTGAAATTGGATTAGTGAAAAAAATGTGTCATATGGGCCCATTTTTCTCTAACACCTTGTTCTATGATTTATATTCTTATTATGTCTGCAAAAGATGGTTTGTTGGTTTATTTATGGATGTGTGGTCCATGATTTAGGAACTTCTTCTCATTGTGAAATTTTAAGGTGGTGGAGTTTGCAAAATCATTTTAATTCACCTTATAAAAAGATGAAGAATTCCAAAACAGCACTTTTTCTTAAAACATTCATGCTCAAATAAAATTAAATACCTGAATATTATCTGCTTTATATTATTATTTGAATTTTTATAAACATGCTTTAGTTCAGAAAGGATATCATGATCTTCTAAAATTCTCATTCATTCTTTATTAATATTTGCATTAGTTTATTCTATATTAGTGTTATATTAATAGTTTTATATTTGCAAACTATTCCCTTATTTAACCTTTTGAAAGTTCCAATAATTATTTTATTTTTATTTTTAAGTGGGCTCCATGTCCAGGGTGGAGGACAATGTAGGTCTTGAACTCACGACCCTGAGATCAAGACCTGAGCTGAGATCAATGACTGAGCCATCCGGGCACCCCTCAATAATCATTTTAGTACATAAAACTAATAGCATTAATCACTTTTAATTATAATATTTTACTCCTGTGTGTGTGTATACAATATTGTAATATTTGTACTCCGGCTGTTAGAATTTCAATATTAAGCACTATAGAGATTTTCCCTCCAGGTTGCATCTAAAATACTTATGTATATTTTTATTTATTTATTTATTTTCCTAATGGATATATGACTTTTATTTTTTTAAATTTTTTTTCTTATGTTATGTTAATCACCATACATTACATCATTAGTTTTTGATGTAGTGTTCCATGATTTATTGTTTGCATAAAACACCCAGTGCTCCATGCAATACGTGCCCTCTTTAATACCCATCAACAGGCTAACCCATCCCCCCACCCCCACCCCCGAAACCCTCAGTTTGTTTCCCAGAGTCCATACTCTCTCATGGTTCATCTCCCCCTCCGATTTCCCCCCCTTCATTTTTCCCTTCCTGCTATCTTCTTCTTCTTCTTCTTCTTTTTTTTTACATGTAATGTTTTATTTGTTTCAGAGGTACAGGGCTGTGATTCAACAGTCTTACACAATTCCTAGTGCTACCATAGTACATACTCTCCCCAGTTTCTGTCACCCAGCCACCCCATCCCTCCCACCACCCACCACTCCAGCAACCCTGTTTGTTTCCTGAGATAAAGAATTCTTCATATCAGTGAGGTCATATGATACATGTCTTTCTCTGATTGACTTATTTTGCTCAGCATAATACCCTCCAGTTCCATCCACGTCGTTGCAAATGGCAAGATCTCATTCCTTTTGATGGCTGCATAATATTCCA
>NW_027397065.1:63346023-63365817 GCF_003265705.2 Callorhinus ursinus | reverse complement strand
ATTTTAGCCATTCTGACTGGTGTGAGGTGGTATCTCATTGAGGTTTTGATTTGGATTTCCCTGATGCTGAGCGATGTTGAGCACTTTTTCATGTGTCTGTTGGCCATTTGGATGTCTTCTTTGGAAAAATGTCTGTTCATGTCTTGTGCCCATTTCTTGATTGGATTATTTGTTCTTTGGGTGTTGAGTTTGATAAGTTCTTTATAGATTTTGTATACTAGCCCTTTATCTGATATGTCATTTGCAAATATCTTCTCCCATTCTCTCTGTTGTCTTTTGGTTTTGTTGACTGTTTCCTTTGCTGTGCAAAAGCTTTTTATCGATGAAGTCCCAATAGTTCATTTTTGCCCTTGCTTCCCCTGCCTTTGGTGATGTGTCTAGGAAGAAGTTGCTGTAGCTGAGGTGGAAGAGGTTGCTGCCTGTGTTCTCCTCAAGGATTTTGATGGACTCCTGTCTCACATTTAGGTCTTTCAACCATTTTGAGTCTATTTTTGTGTGTGGTGTAAGAAAGTGGTCCAGTTTCATTCTGCATGTGGTTGTCCAATTTTCCCAACACCATTTGTTGAAGAGACTGTCTTTTTTCCGTTGGACATTCTTTCCTACTTTGTCGAAGATTAGTTGACCATAGAGTTGAAGGTCCATTTCTGGGCTGTGTATTCTGTTCCATTGATCTATGTGTCTGTTTTTGTGCCAGTACCATACTGTTTTGATGATGACAGCTTTGTAATAGAGCTTGAAGTCTGGAATTGTGATGCCACCAGCTTTGCTTTTCTTTTTCAACATTCCTCTGGCTATTCGGGTCTTTTCTGGTTCCATACAAACTTTAGGATTATTTGTTCCATTTCTTTGAAAAAAGTTGCTCATAATATGTTCTTATAATTGTTTGTATTTCCTTGGTGTTGGTTGTGATCTCTCCTCTTTCATTCAAAATGATAGAGATTGCATTGAATGTGTAGATTGTTCTAGGTAGCATTAACATCTTCACAATATTTGTTCTTCCAATCCATGAGCATGGAACGTTTTTCCATTTCTTTGTGTCTTCTTCAATTTCTTTCATGAGTATTTTATAGTTTTCTGAGTACAGGTTCTTTGCCTCTTTGGTTAGATTTATTCCTAGGTATCTTATGGTTTTGGGTGCAATTGTAAATGGGATCAACTCCTTAATTTCTCTTTCTTCTGTCTTGTTGTTGGTGTATAGGAATGCCACTGATTTCTGTGCATTGATTTTATATCCTGCCACTTGACTGAATTCCTGTATGAGTTCTAGCAGTTTTGGGGTGGAGTCTTTTGGGTTTTCCACATAAAGTATCATATCATCTGCAAAAAGTGAGAGCTTGACTTCTTCTTTTCCAATTTGGATTCCTTTTATTTCTTTTTGTTGTCTAATTGCTGTGGCTAGGACTTCTAATACTATGTTGAACAGCAGTGGTGATAGTGGACATCCTTGCTGTGTTCCTGACCTTAGGGGGAAAGCTTTCAGCTTTTCCCCATTGAGAATGATATTCGCTGTGGGTTTTTCATAGATGGCTTTTATGATATTGAGGTGTGTACCCTCTATCCCTATACTCTGAAGAGTTTTCATCAAGAAAGGATGCTGTACATTGTCAAATGCTTTTTCTGCATCTATTGAGAGGATCATATGGTTCTTGTTCTTTCTTTTGTTAATGTATTGTACCACATTGATTGATTTGCAGACATTGAACCAACCTTGCAGCCCAGGAATAAATCGCACTTGGTCATGGTGAATAATCCTTTTAATGTACTGTTGGATCCTATTGGCTAGTATTTTGGTGAGAATTTTTGCATCCATGTTCATCAAGGATATTGGTCTCTAATTCTCCTTTTTGATGGGGTCTTTGTCTGGTTTTGGGATCAAGGTAATGGTGGCCTCATAAAACGAGTTTGGAAGTTTTCCTTCCATTTCTGTTTTTTGGAACAGTGTCAGGAGAATAGGTATTAATTCTTCTTTAAATGTTTGGTAGAATTCCCCTGGGAAGCCATTTGGCCCTAGGCTTTTGTTTGTTGGGAGATGTTTGATGACTGCTTCAATTTCCTTAGTGGTTATGGGTCTGTTCGGGCTTTCTATTTCTTCCTGGTTCTGTTTTGGTAGTTTATTCATCTCTAGGAATGCATCCATTTCTTCCAGCATTATCTAATTTGCTGGCATATAGTTCCTCATAATATGGTCTTATAATTGTTTTTATTTCCTTGGTGTTGGTTGTGATCTCTTTCTTTCATGATTTTATTTATTTGGGTCCTTTCTCTTTTCTTTTTGATGAGTCTGGCCAGGGGTTTATCAATCTTGTTAATTGTTTCAAAGAACCAGCTCCTAGTTTCGTTGATCTGGTCTACTCTTCTTCTGGTTTCTATTTCATTGGTTTCTGCTCTGATCTGTATTATTTCTCTTCTCCTGCTGTGTTTAGTCTTTATTTGCTGTTCTTTCTCCAGGTCCTGTAGGTATAGGGTTAGGTTGTGTATTTGAGGCCTTTCTTGTTTCTTGAGAAAGGCTTGTACTGCTATATACTTTCCTCTTAGGACTGCCTTTGCTGCATCCCAAAGATTTTGAACAGTTGTGTTTTCATTTTCATTTGTTTCCATGAATTTTTTTTTAATTCTTCTTTAATTTCCTGGTTGACCCATTCATTCTTTAGTAGGATGGTCTTTAGCCTCCATGTATTTGAGTTCTTTCTGACTTTCCTCTTGTAATTGAGTTCTAGTTTCAAAGCACTGTGGTCTGAAAATATGCAGGAAATGATCCCAGTCTTTTGGTACCAGTTGAGACCTGATTTGTGACCTAGGATGTGATGTATTCTAGGGAATGTTCCATGGGCACTAGAGAGGAATGTGTATTCTCTTGCTTTGGGATGGAATGTTCTGAATATATCTTTGAAGTCCATTTGGTCCAGTGTGTCATTTAAAGTCTTTATTTCCTTGTTGATCTTTTGCTTAGATGATCTGTCCATTTCAGTGAGGGGGGTGTTAAAGTCCCCTACTATTATTGTATTCTTGTCGATGTGTTTCTTTGCTTTTGTTATTAATTGGCTTATATAATTTGCTGCTCCCATGTTAGGGGCATAGATATTTACAATCGTTAGACTTTCTTGTTGGATAGATCCTTTAAGTATGATATAGTGTCCTTCCTCATCTCTTATTATAGTCTTTGGCTTAAAATCTAATTTGTCTGATATAAAGATTGCCACCCCAGCTTTCTTTTGGTGTCCATTAGCATGGTAAATAGGTTTTCCACCCCCTCACTTTCAATGTGGGGGTGTCTTTGGGTCTAAAATGAGTCTCTTGCAGACAGCATATTGATGGGTCTTGTTTTTTTATCCAATGTGATACCCTGTGTCTTCTGATTGGGGCATTTAGCCCATTTACATTCAGGGTAACTTTTGAAAGATATGAATTTAATGCCATTGTATTGCCTGTAAGTTTATTGTTACTGTATATTGTCTGTGTTCCTTTTTGGTCTATGTTATTTTTAGGCTATCTCTTTGATTAGAGGTCCCCTTTCAGTATTTCTTGTAGGGCTGGTTTGGTGTTTGCAAATTCCTTTGGTTTTTGTTTGTCGTGGAAGCTTTTTATCTCTCCTTCTATTTTCAATGACAGCCTAGCTGGATATAGTGCATTGATTTTATATCCTGGCTATATATCCTTTATATTCTTGGCTCCATATTTTTCTTATTTAGTTCTCTGAATATATCATGCCAGTCCTTTCTGGCCTGCCAGGTTTCTGTGGATAGGTTTGTTTCCAATCTAATGTTTGTACCATTGTAGTTTACTGACCTCTTGTCCCAAGCTGATTTCAGGATTTTCTGTTTGTCTCTGAGACTCGTAAGTTTTACTATTAGATGTCGGGGTGTTGACCTATTTTTCTTGATTTTGAGGTGGGTTCTCTGTGCCTCCTGGATTTTGATGCCTGTTTCCTTCCCCAAACTAGGGAAGTTCTCTGCCATAATTTGCTCCAATATACCTTCTGCTCCTCTCTCTCTTTCTTCCTCTTCTGGGATCCCAATTATTCTAATATTGTTTCATATTATGGTATCACTTATCTCTCGAATTCTGCCCTTGTGATCCAGTAGTTGTTTATCTCTCTTTTTCTTAGCTTTATTTTCTATCATTTGGTCTTCTATATCATTAATTCTCTCTTCTGCCTCATTTATCCTAGCAGTTAGAGCCTCCATTTTTTATTGTACCTCATTAATAGCCTTTTTGATTTCGACTTGGTTAGACTTTAATTCTTTTATTTCTCCGGAAAGGTTTCTCTAATATCTTCCATGCTTTTTTCAAGCCCAGCTAGTATCTTTAAAATCATCATTCTGAACTATAGTTCCGACATCTTACTAATGTGTTATTGACTAGGTCCCTGGCAGTCATTACTGCTTCTTGTTCTTTTTTTTGAGGTGATTTTTCCCGTCTTGTCATTTTGTCCAGAAGAGAATACATGAATGAGGGAACAAAATGCTAACAGGGTAACAATGACCTCAGAAAAATAGACACTAAATAAATCAGAAGAGACCTTCCAGAAAGTGGTCACTTTTCTGTTCAGAGAGTTGCTGCTATTCTTTTCTTCAATCTCCTGTTGAGTTCGTAGGTGTTCAGAATGGTTTGATCCTTATCCAGCTGAATTCCTGGGACCAGACGAAATTTAGATCTCTTCTCTGCCATCTTGCTCCTCCCCCCTAAAATGCTTATGTGTATTTTTAGGTGATTATTCAGTTATCAAATTGAAATCTGATGAATGTCTTCTTCAAGTTACTGACATTATTGCCAACTAGATGTGATGATAATCTGTTCCACCGTTACATTACTGAACATGCATGAGTTCAAGGTTGCCAGATGGTGATGAAGTTGGCATTCACCTCTTTCACTTGCCAAGGCCAAGGCCAGAGATGAAACCAAAGAGCAGATTTTGGATAAACATGGAGGCCAAGGCCCAAGGTGGGTGGGTCATGTGTGTATCATTCTTAGTATCTGCATTTTATAACTGTACCAGTATTTACTTAACCAATTTCCTGAGAAAAATGTCCAAAAACACATGTCTTAGAATGATAACAGTGTTTATCTCTGAGTGGTGGAATTACAGATAATTTTTTCTCATGGCTTATCAGTATTTTCCACTTTTTTTCTATAATAAACATGCATTACTTCAGTAATGAAGAAAAAATATAGAAGTCTAAAACTTTGAATAACAACAAAACATCAAATTTACAGAAACAACATCCCATTAAAAAAAAGATTCAGAGGTACACTGGGTAATCCTTTTTGGCAAGACATTGCCAAGACTTATAAGAGTCAGGAAGTTTTTCCTAAGATATATCCTCAATTCCTCTTACTGTTAGTTAAGCCCTTTTATCAAAGGAGAGAGGGCAGCTGCTAATCCTCATCTAAATCCACTTCCAGATCAGTATTATATTTCCTTCTCTCTGTCTTCTCATTTTTAGGCCAAACTTTCTTTAGTGTCCATTCACCACACCCTTCTCCTCAACAATTATAGAATTAAGAGTAAAAGAGCAAATTTCTCTTTCAAGGACATGTTCCTATTCAGTTTTATTGCTTTGAACCCATTGGCAGAATAACAACAACAACAAAAAGTTTTTTGGAGACAGACCCTGAAGCTCCAGTTGGTAGAGGTATCCTAGAACCTAGCAAATCAATAGAGCTGGAATGGTTAATACTCCTTTATCCTGAAAGCTCAAAGATGGAAAAGTCACTTGAGAAAAAACCCGTTATAGACACATACTCACCCCCCCCACATACACACATTTTCCGTATATATTATTTTCTATATTCCATGCCAGAAAATGCAGGAAAGTCATTGCCAAATTGTGTTGGGTCACTCACTGTAAGGAAGCACAGCCTTTTCTTGAAGTAGAAGCAGACAGACAACAAAGATCTGGGATCTGGCATATCTTCCCCATTAAGGCAGTTAGTATTCATGGTTTGAGCCAGGCAAAGCAGGTTCAAATTCTGGCCATGTGTGTATAATTTAAAAAACAAAGCAAAGCAAAATGGAAAAAAAAAAGTTTACAATGAAGAGTGACTGACTCCCTGTTTTCCAATGTTGTTCTCAGTTAGTGTGGACCTTAATGCTGAGAATGCAGTTGGGCTCCAGTAAAGAATTGTTGACATGCTGATTGATCCATTCTGCCAAGCAATTTTCTGCAAAGCAGTTTTTGTGATGATCTCCTTTAGATACACACCTTTTGAAGAACTTAATAAGTGATATTTTCTGGGCCTACTTGGAATTTTCCTCATTTTCAAGCCCCTAAACTTATGGATTCAGATCAAAGTTTGGGCTGGAGGTAGAGGGCTGACCACAGACATATTATAATGTTTCTGGCCTAACCAATAAATGGATAAAGTAGTGAACTGAACACCTTAGAGGAATAGCTAGTTGGATTAGTTACTTAGCCCATAGTCACGAAAGCACACTGAATTATGACAATAAATGATATAATGCTTCTGATGGGGTTATGGAATGGCTAAAGATTGAAATCAAAGTTATAACTTTATTTAATGCAGTAGAGTTAATAATTTTAGTTGGGAGAATCCAAAGCACAAATATTATGCCAAAGAATCTAATGAATTCGCTTGGCGTACACACTCAGTGACTTTCGACCAAGATCCTTTCCTTTTTTTTTTTTTTAAGATTTTATTCACTTATTTGACAGAGAGAGACACAGTGAAAGAGGGAACATAAGCAGGGGGAGTGGGAGAGGGAGAAAGCAGGCTTCCTGCTGAGCAGGGAGCCCGATGTGGGTCTCGATCCCAGGACCCTGGGATCATGACCTGAGTCGAAGGCAGACGCTTAACGACTGAGCCACCCAGGCGCCCTGATCCTTTCCTTTTTCAAAATTAGAATTAGAAATCTTTGGGCACAATTTGAAAGAACTCAAAAACCTTCTTTCCAGTTATTTGGTACATTGTTGTTTTCCTTGATTTATAGGGGAAGTATAGATTGTATTAATTTAAAGGTGCAATTTGATAGATCTAAGCCAGCTGTTCAGTCTTGGAAAATATCATATCCTAAGTATTCTCCTTTCCTTTAAGTTTTAGACATGGTACAGAACCATGGAGCGGGGGAGGGAAGACAGGGCTCAACCAAGTCATTGAAATTTCATTACTGTCTTACTCAGGACAGCCCAGCCAAATGAATGCATCAGGTTGTAATTGGCCAATGGATTTGATCCCAAGATGGGCTATGCCTAAAGATGGAGTTATGCTGCCAAGGGCTTTAATCTAAAAACATGGTGGGATTGTGTCCAGGAGCTGAGCTCCTGCTGCCCCTCAAGCTGGCTTTGAGTTGGCTCTGTGGTGACTGCCGTTGTCTAGGACCTTTAGCTTATTAATGTGACTGACGTCACCAGGATTGAGTAGAGTAAAGTGTGCCTTTGCCAAGAGTGAGGCGGTTGCTATGGGAGGTAGTTTAAGGAGGGGCTCCTGTGCCTAACTTCTGCAGAATCTTCTGAAGGAAGGCTGATTAAAGTTGACATGCCATTGTCCTCTAGAAACCTAATAGGACACATATTATTTTCCAGTAAGTGAGACAATTGCAGAATCCATATTTCATAAATACTCAAACGGGATCTCACACACACAAGAAAGTAAACTCATAACTAATAGCCCTTTGGGGGGAAAATTGTATTTTCAATTACCATGCTCAGATGGCCTTCCACTTAATCTTGAACACTGTTGTCAGAACTGGGCTAGAAGCCAATTCTCAAAATAGCATAAATGGGAAATATTTAGGCAAGCCTTGTGATATATACTAGGTGTGTTTGGTTATTTTAACATGTTTCCCTTTAGTGCTTTCAGAATATGTGTGATGGATTGTAGGATTTGAGATTATTATAGTAGGTGTCACTTCCCCCATATGTCATAGTTGGGCTAGAGGTCACAGGAATCGGAACTCATTATTAGCAAAATCAGGGTACATACACCTTATTTGGGGAGTGTGCTCCAAAATAAAAAAAACTTCCAAGTGGAGTAGAACACATAAACATATTTAGCTCATCCGTAAAATGGGGAGGGTTGATCTCTAAAGTTATTTGCCGCTCTACTACTGTATGACAGAAATGAATTTTCAACCTGTTAATTGCAGATTGTCTGTAAAAGAGGGAAAAAATCGTAGGCACCTTGGCTATCAACCTTGGCATTGACATGAGGATTAAATGAGTTAATATATGAAAATAACCTATGTTAGTGCCTGGCACATAGGATGTATTCAGCAAGTATTAGAGGCTGTGACTGTTTTTATTGGTATGTGTTTTGAGACTTTTTAAAAACCAACACCACAGCCTGTGCTCTGCATTCTGTCCTAGTGCCTCACACACAGTCTTATAGAAAGTATACATTTCTTTCAGTAATGTTGCCATTGGTCAAATATCTCCAAATTTTATCTCCAAAATGAAGACAGTTGCTGATAGAATTAAGACAATTGGGAAGGTGTACTAGAGATATTTTGTAAACATAAGAGGGCTATTCAAAGATAACAAAAAATTGGAGGTTGGCTATTACTAATGTAGATGCCCTCATATTAAAACTTCCCCAATATCCCTCCTTTGTAAAAAAAAAAAAAATGTAGCTTTTATTATTAGATATGGTGAGGCCAACAGGTCAGGAGATGATGGCTGCTGGAAAGGTAGTTTGTCACTCACAATTCCAAGAGGAAGGGGCATGGCATGCCTTGGGGGACCACATGGGGAAGTACCAGCCAGGGTCATTCAGAAAACAGAAGGAACGAAGGTAAAGCATGGGCAAGAGCCTTTATTGTGTGTCTTTTTGTGGAAAGGAATGGGTAAGGCTGGGTAAGCAGGCTAAGCAGGTTATGATTGGCTAGTTTGAAGAATTTCAGCAGGCTCTGGCATGTAGGGATTGTCCCTAGTTGCCAAGTAGCAGGCCCTAGAGTGAGTAGGGCAGGGGGATAGTGGCTTAACCTGCAAGAGCTCACTAAAGGAGTTAGTTGGTAGGTATGGGCTCTGGATTGGTTGGTTGGTTATATTTGAATAGCCCTCTTTTGTTTACAGAATATCTCATGTATACCTTCCCAACTGATCTAATTCTATACCAATTGTCGTCATTTTAGAGACCAGAATTTGGAGATACTAGGTGAAAGACATGTTCTCAGGGGAGTTATTTGCTATCTTTGGGAATTCTCAAGCTCTGGGAGGGGCAGTTCCTCCAGGATAAGCAAGAATCCTATGATGCCAGATGCCCAAACATCAGTAATATAGACAATAAGAAAATACAGTTAATACATCATTTCATTTTCATCACATTTTCAGTTTTGTTGTTTGTTACCTAGAGAGGGCCAAAAGAATCTGGATAGGGATGGAAACAGAGAGTTTTAGCTGGACTGATCTTGAGCTCCTTGTGAACAAAAGGAATGAGTAGGAGACTCTGTTGAAACTTCCCTTCTTTAGCCAGAAGAGATGTGTACAGGTAAGTCAAGTAAAAACTGTGGCATGGAGTTGGAGAGGAAACCACCCTTCCCCATCTTCTCCCATGGTCTCTTTATATGGCTCAGCCCTGTTCAAGTTCAAGAGGAATAGAAGATTTGGAGCATGTAGGGCACAGTTGGGTCTTGGTGTTCTCAGGATGGGTGCTGACAGTCATGGGACTTTTTCCAGTGGCTTTGCAGCAGGTGTGAAGTGGGAGCCAGAGTGGAATGAGAACAAGACAGGCACATGTGAGTAATCTCGTTGGGCATTCCCAAGAATAACTTGGAGATCTACCCTAGGCCCCTGAACAAGTACACATTTAGGCCAAACTATAGAGGATGGCATTATTTTATTTCGTTCAATAGTTAACCAGATTTAGTGAGCACTTTTTTTTTGGTTACACAAGAAAATTCATCTTATTTTATAGCCACTTCTAGCATTTGCCCTAAATACGTATTAAACAGATTGACTCCCCCCCCCCCCTTATGGAACCAGGGAGTATAGTCTGGATCTGCTGAGAATCAGATACCAAGAATGTATTAGATATGCAAGGAAAAGGAGGATACAGGAAAGGCGGGATGAGCCTTTAGACTGCGTTGCAGGTGTGACACCTCTGGAAGGAGAGAGGGAATGAAGAAGTCCTGAGTGGGAAGAATATCAGACTGCAGCCAAGTTATAAGAAATGTTCAGCCAGACTGAAGGGGAAGCCTTGAGTCCCATGTCTTTCCGAAATGGGCCTGCTTTTATTTCCCACCATGCTTAGTCTGGAAGTTGCAAGGCGGAAGCATGGTAGATCTCAAGGGGCAGCAGCTGGGGCCATCAGTCAGTTATGCTCCCAGCAGCAGCAGATCTGAATGGCACATTTTCATTGCTGCCATCCCTGAGATCAAAATCTGTTTCCCAAATTAAATATAGCTTGAATAGTTGAAAATCTGGTACTGTTGGGAATAGTAAAGGAAAGTTCTCCAGAGTTTGAAGGCAGTCTGGAAGAGGCATCCTGAACAAGGATAACTTGGAATTAGTAGGGTCCCACCAGGGCCACTGAGGATGCTGAGCAGTCTGTGCACTGTACAAGGACTGCTGGTAGAGGAGGCTGAGACCTCGCCCCCAGTTTGCTTATTAGGCTCTGTGCCTTGGGCAGGGTGGCATTTCCCAGAAAGGTCACTCTTTCCCATTTGCACAAACATCAGCCTGGGTTCTAATGTGTTTGTTCAAAGTTAATCACATATACTATAGAGCCACACTTGCACATCTACTTCATTCAGACCTACAGGAAACATTTTCAGTCACCCACAAGATCAAAGACCTAGGCACATCCATCTAAGAGCTGCCAGTGTCTACCCACTTCTTTCCTCACTCCCTTTCCTGGCTGGTAGAAATTTTCCCCTCCCACCACTTCCATCCTTGCCTCAGTATCAGGCACCTAGGGCTGCCCTGATGTGCTAACCTTTCTGTACCAAGACTTGTATCTCATCATGCACAACCCTTCCAGATCGTTCTTCACTAGAAAAAAATTGGGCCAAGTAGCTTCACCAGAGGGTTAAAGATTGACACCACCACCTTCTGAGGGAATAGTAATAGATACCATTTATCTAATTTACTTTGTGTTAGCTGCTATGCCAAGTGACTTCATTTCATCTTCACAAGAGTGATGAAGGGGTAATGTCATCCCTCTTGTTTTCAGGAGGAAAACCAAAGCTATAGGGATTAAATAATTCTGCTGGGGTCACATTGTTAATGAGTGGCCCAGCCAGATTTTGAAACCAAGCATTTCCCCTACAGATTCCTTGCTCTTAACCACTGTGTAATACTGCTTCAGCCACAGAAGTTTCTGATACTGCCCCCTTGGTAAGTCTTTAAATAGAGAAAACTTCTGGAAAAGAGAGGTTTTGCTCAGTGCTTCTTACACTATGCCACATAAATCAGTGGTTTTCAAAATAGTTGTTCAAGTAGTATTTCCCAACCAATTTAATTGGTCATGAGCAATATTTAAAAAAATGAAAATACAAATAAAAAAGAATACAATAGAAGGAGAAATACTAGAGGACATTACATATACAAAAAGTATTGTTTCAGAAATGTTTTGTTTCCATTTCATATATGTGTATATACTTGTGTGTTGTATGGCTAATTCTATGTATATGTATGTGAATGTGTATTTGTATGTGAGTACTGACTTCTGTAAACTGCAAAGGCAATGTACTCTTACCATTGGTCAAGGTCAAATGAGTTTGTTTCACACTTGGATGCTGGATTAATCTACTTCCTCATTTATCTGGCCCTAGAAGAGCAGAGAGCTTAGTGGATAGCCACACTGGCCTAAGCTCAACCCAGCCCTCTGCTTAGGGCCCCTGCCTTAGGGGGAAGAAGCCCTGCCAGCAGAGCTGTGCCCCAGCACAAGTTCTCCCCGCTTTTCTTCCTACCCCCTCTGTTTAGCACACCCTGAAGGCAGTGTAGCAACTTGGGCCAGACTTAACTAGGCCTTACCCCTGGGTACCTCCAAATTTACAGGGTACAAAAAATGTGAAATAATTACTTCAAAATAGAGTTTATGATTTAAATATTAGTGACATTCATATGTTGACAGTATAGGAGTCTTTTTTCAGTGAATGGTAACCACTGAGTTAGATCCTAGTTAGCAAGAAGAGTTAGTTAAATTAGAGCACAGCACAAGTGTCACTAAGACAAATCTGTGAGCAGTAGCACAAATTGCAAAGTGAATTTCAGGAAACATGAGGGTGACATTCACATTCTTTGTCCTGAGCATCAGAATTCCTAGTGAGTTATGATTCTATCCATAAAATAATTAAGACTAGGGCTGCTATGATCAGTTAGGTAATAATCATGAGGACTAGGATTGGTTAGTACCTGGTAACTTACCAAATGAAGACATTCTTGTAATCTCCTTGACACAGACTGATGTATATAATCCTCATAACAAACTTCTCAGTTAGATTTTATTATTATTCCCATTTTGCAAATGGGGAAATCAAGGCTCAGAGGTTAAATAACTTGTCCATTGTCATATATCTACTAAGTGCCTACAAGCAAGCTTTATTGATTGCAAGTGATAGATTGACTACAGAAATGGCCCCAGTTCTTCCTCACTTTTATCCACATCCCTTATAATGTGTCTGTCGCTTTACCTGTAGAGGGGCTGTTTCTCTTCCCCTTGAATTGGGACTGGCCTTCTGACTCTCTTTGGCCAATAGATATGGTAGAAGTAACTACATGTGGTACCTCCTTCTCAAGAGGACTTGCATGCTTCTGCTTTCTCTTTTGAGCCCCTGCTTCCACCTTGGGAACAAGCCTGGGCTAGTCTACTAGAGGATGAGAGGGTAATGGGACTGAGCTGAGTCATCCTACTGAGGCCATTCTAGACCATCCAGCCCCTAGCCAACCTAGGACCAGCTATCTAACACATTGGAAAGAATGGAGAGCTGAACAGAGTTTAGGTTCCCAACCGTATCATTCAGTTGCAGAAACTTTCCTGGTACTCCTGCACCTTCTGACTTCTGTACCATTTAAGCTATTGTGTGTCAGTTATTTTCAGTGACTCAGTGTAGGAACCAGAGTCCAATTATAGGCAGTCTAGTTTGTAACCATTATGCTGCACTCAAGGAACACTGAGTGTTATTAAGATTAATAGATCTCTGAACTTGAGAGGCCCAAGTGAGTATCTAATGTGGTCATTGGCAAGACATTTTGTTGGTAAATGCTGGAGTAGAGTCTGGCTCCTAACTTGGCATGGGCTGGAGTGCTTCCTGCAAGTATCCTCACTCTCCTGGATAACAGCACTACTTGGTTAGGGTACGAGCTTTCATGGGGGAGTCAGAAAGATTCCAAAGATTTTCTAAAGATTCAGAAATAGCAGAGTAGAGGGAGATACCATAAACTCTGTCATCTACCACAAACCCTACCCAATACCCCTGCCCTGCTCTCGTCCTTGAGTCCAATCTCCAGTGATAACAAAAACCTTTCTAAATTTGTTTTAAAATTTAAAATCCATCCTTATTGTCTTGATTAATGAAATTGCCATATTTTATTATGTTTTATTTTATCAAAGAGTTATTTTGTTACTAATACAATATCTTTGATCACGTCGATCTTAAGAAAATCAGGCTTTCTTTACACAGAAGAGCCCCTGCAGACTTCGCACTGGATCCCGTGTTTATTATTGGTTTTACCGTTTCTTCAAAGCCCCGTCCCAGGGACATTTCTGGCCTGGCATTCTGTCTGGCTCTCTCACTACTCCCTGTCTCCTCAAGTGGTGATGTCCTTTGGTCCAGGCATTCTTCTTCTTTCCCTGAAGTCTAATTTCTGTTGACTCTCTCTTGAAAACAGTGGGTCTCTCAGTCTCCACGTTTTCATGCATCATAGCTCCAGATGTGCCTCACACACTCCTGTCTAATTCCTACTCCTTGCCTGGGTCATCCCAGCCAAACTTGTCTTTGGCTACCTACAACCCAAATATTTCCATTAGTGTACTCATTTATCCCTTTTCTTGTTACATAGCTAGAGGAAAACCTCACATAGATCAATTATAGTTTTCATCTAAAAAATATTGTCCCTCCATCTCCTTCCTTCCCATACCTGACCCAACAACACACATAAAAAATCCAGTGTGAAAGTTGGAGGTGGAGAAAAATGAGAGGACATCCAGATGGATGCACATTTTTGAAAAATGCAAACCACACTGTTTATCTTTTAGCAGGGCAAAGGACTTGGAGAAAGCTGTCGTGCTTTCCTGATATTAAAGATTTCAAAGATAGCAGCACTCAAGATTAAAAGCTGAACCCCTTCCTCAAGGCATTCCACCTCCCTGGCAAACTTTTTTTTTTTTTTTTTTTTTTAAGTAAACAAGACCTCCCAGATCCTGGAGAGAAATTTATATCTTGTGGTTGGAAGACCTTTCAAGGAGCACAGTCCGTTTGGGCTTTTTGAAGGAATGGCTCCTCTTTTCTATATTACCTGCAAAATGCTAACTGGACTCTTGTGGAGATAGAGATGCCCAATCTAGAGTCATTAGCCTGGAGTTTTACCAAAAAAGAAAAAAAAGAGAGAGCGAGGAACACAAAACTGCTGACTACAAGCTCTTAAAAGGCCACACACAATGCTATTGACCTAATTTTGGCAGCGTAATTGCCCTGCCAACCACAGGGTACTTTTCCTTTACAGTAAGGGACTCTACCATCCAGGGCCATCTGGAGGACCTGCAAAGAATATTCACATGGCAAGTAAGGCTAAAACACACCAGGCCCTGTCCAATCTGTATACCAGCCGTGTATACCAGCCCTATATACCAATTTGTGTTTCAAAATGGAAAAAGCTATGTAGACATGAGTTTTCCCCAGGGGAAGAAAAGCCCATTGTCACCCATGAGGACTTGAAGGCCTTACATTGGTGAATTCTATCTAGCCTCAGACTTGAAGATTTAGAAACCCATGATCATCTTACCCAGTGGTTGAGCTTTCGGAGGTGTGTTATGTTAGTTACCCTTTTCCCTGGGAGAGTGCTCTTTTTTTGTTTCTCAGGCTGGTTGATACTTTCCTTAAATATGTATTTAATCAGATCACACTAGTGGGCCTGGCATCCACTCTGATCATTAAGATGGCAGTGCATATTTCTGTTCTGATCTATTGTGTGTTGTGATTTCAAAATTTAAAATGTTAGGGACACTTCATTTTCAAGTTTTTAAGGGACATTGTCTTATCATCAAGTACTACCAGTGGGTCGTCCAACCATCCCTCTGCATGGAGGTCAACATGTGGGCCCCACTATCTCCTAGGTGTCCCTCCCAGCTCTGTTATTTTTATTTTTGTGGCTCTGTTTTATTCTTGGGTCTTTTCAAAAGCCATGTAGCTTCACAAGAGGATCAGCGTCCCTAATATTTCAACTGCTGTTAGAGATTCTCTACACCCTCATGTGGCTACAAAACTTTAAGGAACTCTGCTAATTGCTACGACTGACATTTCATTTGTGTCTTTGCTGCTGCTCAATAATTATTTTATTCGACTCATTCCTTCTCCATAGAATCCTCCTCTGAAAAATTTCCACAAACTCTCATTTTCCTCCAGCCCTCAAACTAACTTCACTGCCCTTTCTATCTCAATATATTAAACGTATCTTAACATGAGCTTTCGTGTCTGTCCTAAAATTTCTGTCATCTGCTCCTTCTCTTTTTTTTCCTCAAAGAAATATCTATTCTTCCCCCTTTTAAACACTAGTCTCACACTATGTGTCCTTGATCCTGTGTTTTTCTCATTTTTCCAAGATTTTGTTTCATTAATCTTATTTCCTCTCTTGAGTTTTCAGTTACTTCTTCACGGACTCCTGCTCCTTCCTTGCCTTGCAAACAAATGCAGGCTTTCCGCATCTAAGAAAATGTTTTTATCTTAACCCTCTCCTCTCTTGAGTTAGCATCTTATCTCCCTGCCCTATCAGTTACCTCCAGCAGTTTAAAGTGAGTCTAATTGCCTGATTCCATTTCCTCACTGCTTTCTCCTAATCCCTTTCAGTCTGGCTGTCATCCCCATTGATCTACCAAAACTGCTCTCTGGAATGGAGGAAGGAAAGAAAACAGGGAAAGAAGCCTCATGTTGTGTTTAGAAGCAAATCTATTAGAATCACGAATTTTATTTTAAAGACAAGTTTTTGAGGAGAAAAACAAGACAAGAGGGTCTGTCATGTAGATAGTAATGAGTTAGAGAATGCAGTTAATGAATTCATAGAGTTGGTCACCATCAACACAAAATTGATGTGTATGTTATAATTTAGGAGAGTAAAACTCCGTTTACTACAACAAACATATTCTAGCAAAAATCACTTTAAACATTAAGTGTCCAAATATAATTTTTAGCACAACTATGTAAAGGAAGATTTGAGTTATCATAGCTTTGTACTCAAGGTTTACATTCCATGGGAGATAACTATAAAACTTTGTAGTTAAAAGCAGAAAATCACAGGAGAGCTTCTTGCCTTTTTCAATAAACAATTCAATTTTATGATGACAAGATACAGAGTAAGTATGGATTTAACTTAAACAGGAACTTCCCCCCACCTGGATAATACTTCTTATTTTTTGTGTCTTATAGTAACTGGTATGTAAAATTCTCTATCTTCTTTATTTTTACAACCAAAGATGATTCTAATCCAGAACCTTGATATCTTTAAAGAACTTTTGTTCACAGAATGCCAAGCAAGTCTACAGACATAGATTTAGGGCAGTACAGCTAGGCGTGACTCTCATCCAACCAGAAGAGGATGGATGGGTCAGTACACTTCTGGCATCATTGTAGCTTTTACTGCTGACACTGCCAACACTGCCAAATGGGACACTGCATGCCCTCATCAGCACCACTTTCATCACTGCCCCAGGAACTTAATATTCCTGCAACTCCTGCTACTACCAGGGAAGATTTCTTGTGGTCTCCTGATTTGAGAGGTATTTCTCACTACCAGAATCTAGGTCATGGGCCTATGCCCCTAGCTATAAGGTTTCTGGAAAGTAAGTTTCTGGAATTTTCCATGTATAGTGGAAGATAGGTTTTACCTCACTTCAATATTATGTGATTGTGTGTGTGGGGGGGCGGGGTTTGGAGGGGACTCTCAAATAAAGGAAGTTGGATTCATATATTGGATGGTCAAAAAGACAATTAGAGGTTCCATTACCAGAGCTCAAATGTGTCTGATTCTGGGTCTTTTATACAGTGAAACATCTTGAAAGTCACAAAGGATCTCCTATTTGCCAATTTTAATGACTGTATCTCTCATCCTTTTGATTGACAGCTATAAAGAGTTAACACTATTGAATACATTTCTTTCCTTCCTTTGTTTATTCCTTTCTAAAAAGAAAGGAAGGAAATAATAAAAGAGCAAAATTCGTGGAATAAAAAATAGGCAAAAATAGAGAAAATCAATAAAAACCAAAGTTGGTTTTTTTTTTTTTAACATGTTAACAAAATTAAACCCACAGGAAAGCTGATCAAGAAAAAAGAAAGACAGATTAGGTGATATCCACATAGACCCTATAGACATTAGGAGAATGATAAGGGGGGATATTATAAACAATTTTATGGTGATACATCTGACAACTTAGAACAACGGACATTTTTTTGAGAAGGTAACTTTCTGAAATTATCAAAAGTAAAAATGGAAAATGTGAATATTCCCATATTTGTTAAAGAATTAAAATCTATAATTAGAAATCTTCCCACAAAGGAAATCCCAGACTCGAGTGGCTTCATTTGTGAATACCACCATTTATTTTTTTTTTAAGGTTTATTTATTTATTTTAGAGAGAGAACCCATGTGGGAGGGACAGAGGGAGAGGGATAGAGAATCTCAAGCAGACTCTATCCTGAGCATGGAGCCCAAGGTGGGGCTTGATCTCACACCGTGAGATCACGACCTGAGCTGAAACCAAGAGTCAGATGCTCAACCGACAGCAACACCCAGGCACCCCACTACCAAGCATTTAAATAAGAAAAAGTACAAACTCTAAAACCCTTCCAGATAATAAGAGGGAATAATTCCCCATTCACTTTATGAGGCCAGAAAAACCTTGATACCAAAACTTGACAAGGAAAACACAAAAATGAAAACTATAGATCCTATGAGCCTCATAAACATCAATGAAAAAATTCTAAACAAATAGAAGCAAATAGCAATACATGAAAAAGATAAAACATTATGACCAAGTAGGATCGTGCAAGTTTGGCACAGCATTAAAAAATCAATCAAGAGGAGAGGAGCAAGATGGCAGAGGAGTAGGAGACCTAAATTTCGTCTGGTCCCAGGAATTCAGCTAGATAGGGATCAAACCATTCTGAACACTTACAAACTCAACAGGAGATTGAAGAAAAGAATAGCAACGCTCTGAATAGAAAAGTGACCACTTTCTGGAAGGTAGGACGTGCAGAGAAGTGAATCTGAGGCGATATCTGGAAAGAGAGATTGCAGGGGGAGGGAGCCTCCATCAGCTGGCTACCAGCCAGTGGTAGGGAAGCGGGGCACAAAACTGGAACTTGTAGAAGTCTGCTCCGCTGAGGGACGTCACTCCAGTGGCTAAGTGGGGGGTGGAACAGTGTGGTCTCAGGACCCTCGGGGTCACAGAAAGACAGGGGGTGCTTGAGTGCGGTGGAGCTCCCAGGTATCAGAGCAGGGAAGCCGGCTCCAAAGACGGAGCCGAGGGGTGGGCTCTCAGCTCAGGGTTGCCACAAACCATGATCCGTGGCACAGTCGAGCCACTACTCTTCCAGCAGGGACCCAACAAGCAGCAGATCCAGGGAGACTCCCCTTGCTCCCCTAGGAGGAGCAGCGCAGGAGCACACCACAGGAATCTGCTGGGTTTGGAGACTACACATGGGGTCGTGTGCCAGAGATAGAAATGCTCGGTTACAGGCCGGGTGAGCACGGAGTGTGGCCAGAGACCGGGGAGATGGGAGTGATTGACTGCTTTTCTCTGGGGGCTCACTGAGGAGTGGGGCCCCAAGCTCTCGGCTCCCCCGGGTGGAGATTGGGAGGCCACCATTTTACTCTCATCCTCCAAAGCTGTACAGAAAGCTTTCAGGGAACAAAAGCTCCTGAGAACAAACCCTAGCAGATTACTTAGCCTGGCCCCTGGCAAAGGTGAGGCAATTCCACCTCCGGCAAAGACATTTGAGAACTACTGCAATAGACCCCTCCCCCAGAAGATCAGTAGGAAAAGCCAGCCAAGACCAAGTTTACTGATCAATGAGAACGGCAGAACTCCAGCACTAGGGGAATATAGCATATAGAATTCATGGCTTTCCTATGATGCTTGGCTTTTTTCCCCATGATGCTTTAGTCTTTCAAAAGTAATTTTAAAAATTTTCTTTATTTTTTTTCTGTTTTTTTAGTTGAATTTTTGTTCTTTCCATTTGCAAAAACATCTCATCCTTTTTAAAATCTCTTTAAGTTTTTCATTTTTACAGTCATATTCTGTCTCTTCATTGTATTTAACCTTATTTTTTGTATATATATATATTTTCCTTTAAAATTTTGGGATACTGTTCGTTCTAACAGACCAGAATATACCCTAAATCTAGTGTATGATGTTGTCTTAGTCTCCCGCCTGATCACAGTCTCTCTTTCTTTATTTTTAATTTTTTTCATTCTTTCTTCAACCAACTTCTTATCAATTCCTTTTTTAAAATCTTTTTTAATTTTCATCTTTACAGTCATATTCCATCCCTTCATCGTATTTACCCTTTTTCTTTAAAATTTTGGGAGACAGTTTAACAGATGAATATACAGCCAAAATCTAGTGTGTGGCTCAGTTGTATTCACCAGCCTGATCATATTCTTCTTTTTTTCCCACCTTTCTTTT
>NW_027397065.1:63320137-63341023 GCF_003265705.2 Callorhinus ursinus | reverse complement strand
AGACCATCCTACTAAAGAATGAATGGGTCAACCAGGAAATTAAAGAACAATTAAAAAAAAATTCATGGAAACAAATGAAAATGAAAACAACTGTTCAAAATCTTTGGGATGAAGCAAAGGCAGTCCTCAGAGGAAAGTATATAGCAGTACAAGCCTTTCTCAAGAAACAAGAAAGGTCTCAAATATACAACCTAACCCTACACCTAAAGGACCTGGAGAAAGAACAGCAAATAAAGCCTAAAGCAGGAGAAGAGAAATAATACAGATCAGAGCAGAAACCAATGAAATAGAAACCAGAAGAAGAGTAGACCAGATCAACGAAACTAGGAGCTGGTTCTTTGAAAGAATTAACAAGATTGATAAACCCCTGGCCAGACTCATCAAAAAGAAAAGAGAAAGGACCCAAATAAATAAAATCATGAAAGAAAGAGGAGAGATCACAACCAACACCAAGGAAATAAAAACAATTATAAGAACATATCATGAGCAACTACACGCCAACAAATTAGATAATCTGGAAGAAATAGGTGCATTCCTAGAGATGAATAAACTAAAACTGAACCAGGAAGAAATAGAAAACCTGAACAGACCCATAACCACTAAGGAAATTGAAGCAGTAATCGAAAACCTCCCAAAAAACAAGAGCCCAGGGCCAGATGGCTTTCCAGGGGGAATTCTACCAAATATTTAAAGAAGAATTAATACCTATTCTTCTGAAACTGTTCCAAATAATAGAAATGGAAGGAAAACTTCTAAACTCATTTTATGAGGCCAGCATTACCTTGATCCCAAAACCAAAGACTTCATTATAAAGGAGAACTACAGACCAATATCCCTGATAAACATGGATGCAAAAATTCTCACCAAAATACTAGCCAATAGGATCCAACAGTACATTAAAAGGATTATTCACCACGACCAAGTGAGATTTATTCCTGGGCTGCAAGGTTGGTTCAACATCTGCAAATCAATGTGATACAATACATTAATAAAAGAACAAGAACCGTATAATCTCTCAGTACATTCAGAAAAAGCAGTTGACAAAGTATAGCATCCTTTCTTGTTTAAAACTCTTCACAGTGTAGGAATAGAGGGTACACACCTCAATATCATAAAAGCCATCTAAAACCCACAGCGAATATCATACTCAATGGGGAAAAACTAAGAGCTTTTTCCCTAAGGTCAGGAACACGGCAGGGATGTCCACTATCACCACTGCTGTTCAACATAGTACTAGAAGTCCTAGTCTCAGCAACCAGGCAACAAAAAGAAATAAAAGCTATCTGAATTGGCAAAGAAGATGTGAAACTCTCACTTTTTGCAGATGATATGATACTTTATGTGGAAAACCCAGAAGACTCCACCCCAAAACTGCTAGAACTCATACAGGAATTCAGTCAAGTGGCAGGATATAAAATCAATGCACAGAAATCAGTGGCATTCCTATACACCAACAACAAGACAGAAGAAAGAGAAATTAAGGAGTCGATCCCATTTACAATTGCACCCAAAACCGTAAGATACCTAGGAATAAATCTAACCAAAGAGGCAAAG
Organism: Callorhinus ursinus; assembly: GCF_003265705.2. Classification (NCBI taxonomy): domain Eukaryota; kingdom Metazoa; phylum Chordata; class Mammalia; order Carnivora; family Otariidae; genus Callorhinus; species Callorhinus ursinus. The sequence continues at coordinate 63,339,469 of NW_027397065.1, read as the reverse complement.
AATCTGTACTCAGAAAACTCTAGAATACTCATGAAAGAAATACAGGAAGACACAAAGAAATGGAAAAACGTTCCATGCTCATGGATTGGAAGAACAAACATTGTGAAAATGTCAATGCTACCTAGAGCAATCTACACATTTAATGCAATCCCTATCAAAATACCATCCACTTTTTTCAAAGAAATGGAACAAATAATCCTAAAATTTGTATGGAAACAGAAGAGACCCGAATAGGCAGAGGAATGTTGAAAAAGAAAAGCAAAGCTGGTGGCATCACAATTCCGGACTTCAAGTTCTATTACAAAGCTGTAATCATCAAGACAGGATGGTACTGGCACAAGAACAGACACATAGATCAATGGACCAGAATACACAGCCCAGAAATGGACCCTCAACTCTATGGTCAACTAATCTTTGACAAAGCAGGAAAGAATTTCCAGTGGAAAAAAGACAGTCTCTTCCACAAATGGTGTTGGGAAAATTGGACAGCCACATGCAGAAGAATGAAACTGGACCATTTCCTTACACCACACACAAAAATAGACTCCAAATGGATGAAAGACCTAAATGTGAGCTAGAAATCCATCAGAATCCTAAAGGAGAACACAGGCAGCAACCTCTTCCACCTCAGCCACAGCAACTTCTTCCTAGACACATCACCAAGGGCAAGGGAAGCAAGGGCAAAAATGAAGTATTGGGACTTCATCAAGATAAAAAGCTTTTGCACAGCAAAGGAAACAGTCAACAAAGCCAAGAGACAACCAACAGAATGGGAGGAGATGTTTGCAAATGACAGATAAAGGGCTAGTATCCAAAATTTATAAAGAACTTATCAAACTCAACACCCAAAGAACAAATAATCCAATCAAGAAATGGGCACAAGACATGAACAGACATTTCTGCAAAGAAGATATCTGAATGGCCAACAGACACGTGAAAAAGTGCTCAACATCGCTCGGCATCAGGGAAATCCAAATCAAAACCTCAATGAGATACCACCTTACACCAGTCAGAATGGCTAAAATTAACAAGTCAGGAAACAACAAATGTTGGCGGGGATGCGGAGAAAGGGGAACCCTCCTACACTGTTGGTGGGAATGCAAGCTGGTGCAGCCACTCTGGAAAACAGTATGGAGGTTCCTCAAAAAGTTGAAAATAGAGCTACCCTACGACCCAGCAATTGTCCTCCTGGGTATTTACCCCAAGGATACAAATGTAGTGTTCCAAATGGGCACCTGCACCCCAGTGTTTATAGCAGTAATGTCTTCAATAGCCAAACTATGGAAAGAGTCTCGATGTTCATCAACAGATGAATGGATAAAGAAGAGATGGTATATATATACAGTGGAATATTATGGAGCCATAAAAAAAAAAAACCCGAAATCTTGCCATTTGCAATGACGTGGATAGAACTAGAGGGTATTATGCTATGCAAAATACGTCAATCAGAGAAAGACAATTATCATATGATCTCACTGATATGAGGAATTCTTAATCTCAGGAAACAAACTGAGGGTTGCTGGAGTGGTGGGGCATGGGCGGGATGAGGTGGCTGGATGATGGACATTTGGGAGGGTATGTACTATGATGAGCGCTGTGAATTGTGTAAGAGTGATGAATCACAGATCTGTACCCCTGAAACAAACAATACACTATATGTTGATAAAAAATTAAATAAAAAAATTAAATTAAAAAAATCAATCAAGAACTCACCACATTGAAAAATAAAGAGAAAAACTATGTGATCATATTAATAGATGCGGAAAAAGCATTTGATAAAATTAAACATCTGTTCATTAAAATAACTCTCAGAAAAGTGGGAATAGAAGAGAACTTCCCCAATTTTATAAAATCATTTATGAAAACCTGGAGCTAACATAAAACTTGATGGGGAAATATTGTGTTCCCTTTGAAAAGGCAAAAGTGTTCCCTCTCATCACTTTAATTCAACATTGTACTTGAGATCATAGCAGTACAATAAGGCAAGAAGTAAAGGTATAAACACAGGAAGAAGTAAAACTATTCAAAGATAACAGACTGGGTGTACATAGAAAATCCAGTGGAATCTACCAAAAAAATTAAAAACCACTGCAACTAAAAACCAAATTTATCAGGTTCATGGAATACATAGTCAATATACCAAAATCATTTGCATCAATTTATTAGCAACAAACAATTGGAAAATTAAAGGGAAAACTATTTATGAATATCTATTTAGGGAAATATGTGTAAGACCTAACTGTATATTAACACTGCTGATAGAAATTTTAAAAGACTGAAAAAAAGTGGAAAAATACTTGTTGCTTACAGATTTGAAAACTCAATATTGTGAAGATGTTACTTCTTTCCAAATCGACTGAATTGCATTCCATGAAAATCCCAGCAGGTGTTTTGGAGTAATTGACAAGCTGATTCTAAAATTTATATAGAAATGCAAGGACTTATAATAGCCATTGTACCTTGAAAAAAAGAGAACAAAGTTGAAGGAGTCATGCTATCAGATGTCAAGACTTATAAAAGCTTCAGTAATTAAGACAGTGTAGTTGGTGTAAGGATAGACAGAGAAATTAATAAATTAATGAAACAGAAAAGAGAGTCTGGAATAGTACTACACATATACAGTCCATTAGATTTTTAAATGATGCCAAGCCAATTCAATGGAGAAAGAAAAATCTTTTCAATAAATAATGCTGGAACAACTGGACATTTATATTGAAAAAAAAACTTTGTTTCTTACCTTATACAGTGCATGAAAACTAATTCAGTGAAAGCTTAAATTATAAAGCTTCCTAAAGGAAAGATAGGAGAATATTTTTATAGTCTTGAGGTAGAGAAAGATTTCTCAAGACATATAAAGCACTAGTTATAAAATAAAAAATTATAAATCAGACTTTCTCAACATTAAAAACTATCAAAAGACATTGGTTAGGAAGGTAAAAAGCCAAACCACAGTCTGGGGAAAAGTATTCATGAACATATATCTGATCAAGAACTGATAGCCCAAATGTAAAACAACTCCTACAAATCAAATTTTAAAATGGCAACAATCTAAATAAATTGTGGCAGATGACTTGAACAGGCACCTCAGAAAAGAAGATTTATGAATGACCAGTGGCATGTGAAAGGTGTTGAGCATCATTAGTCATCAGAGAAATGCAAATTAAGACCATGATGAGATGCCAAAATGATTAAAAATAATAAGACTCTTATTGTGGATGTGGAACAGTTGAAATTCTCATGTATTTCTTGTGGGTGTGTAAAATAAACTGCTTTGGAAAACTGTTTCTCACTCTCAAAGTTAGACATTTCATTTAGATGAATTTTATTAAAACAGGCAAAATTAATCTATGGTGATAGAAATCAGAAATTACTGGAAAGAAATACCAGGAAACTTTCTGAGGTGATTGAAATATTCTAAATTTTGGTCAGTGTGATGGTTACACAGGTCAAGATTCATTAAGCTGTACATTAAAATGTATGAGTTTTACTCTATATAAATTAAATCTCAGTCATATACTCTTAGCATTGAAAAATCAAAATAAAAAAAACTCATAAAAATCCTATTGTAATAATTCTTCCGCATTTGAAAGTGTCTATTTATTATTACCCAATATTTTGCCTAGTTCTGATATTTTTGAGACACACAGTTGTATCAGAACTTTGTAGACATTTTTACATTATCTTCTGGCATCAAATGTTGCTGTGGAGAAGATTGAGGTCAATTTGTCACTGTCCCCTCATGGTGATTAGTTTTTTTTTTTTTTGGTCTAGATATCTGAGAATTATCTAGAAATTAATTATGTTAGCAGTATAAGTGGTCTCCATTAATTTTTTTTAATGCAGGGTGATCTGCAGACTGAATTTTTTTCATTCCAGTTAACTTTGATAGTATTATATCATCTTTGTATACATATTTAATGTTCTTTCAGGAACACTATTCTTATGTTATAATAATTTTATTCTCTATATGTTAACTTCTTTTGTTATTGCATTTGTCTCTACCTTTTTATTTTATTTTTTGAATTTGTACTCACTTTCCTATATACTGGGAAGTTTATTTTTAGGTGGATTTAGTCTATTTCTTGTATTCTCAAATTTAATCATAGATGATGCTGTTTTCTCCTTCAATTTGTTTTCTTGATTCTGTAAGTTAGCCCTTTATTTTATTTTATTGTTTAATCATCTTGATTAGGAGCCCTTGTTTTATTGGATTTATCTTCTTATTAAGTTTTCTGAACCTCAGAGCACTTGTGAACAATTTCCTTCTGATTTTTAGTTGTTTTGCATCCAAATTGGTTCCTTTATCTTTTGCATTTTATGTGTGTGTGTGTGTGTGTGTGTGTGTGTGTGTGTGTGTGTTTATATATATGTGCATGGTTGCCAGATGGATAATTTTCATCTTACTCAATTGTCTTCTTGGTCCAGACCTATTATTTGCCCTAATGTAGTATAGGTGTTTTCTTGTCTCCCTTTCCTGTTGACACTCAGTTGTTTTTCTGACAGACCACAGTTTTAGGCTGGGTCTTTTATGTTGTTTCCACTTTTTCTATAGGCATGGCAGGACAGGACAGAGCCTAGCTAAGGTACTGTGCAGACTTTGTTAGAGTATTAGGGATCAGAAGTCATTTCTAAAGTTGTTAAATATTTATTAAATGTGCAAGGGCTTTCTTTACTGAGTTGAAGGAGTGTTCTAGTCATACGGGAGTGTACCCTCAAACTTGGAACCTATGCTCCAGTTTCATTTTAGTCTTGGAGACTTCAATGCTGTAACTCATTGTTCATTTCCAATATGTTCCAACATTTTCTGTGACTTCCTATTTGGAGAGTTAGCTTCTCAGTAAGCTTCTCTCCCATTTTGGGATATTAATGGGATGTTCATGGATTTAGTTGGTATGCCTATATGGCTCCATGGGATAGAAATAGGGTTAGGAGCCTTGCCACGATGAAATGTATCACTTCACCACGGAACTTTCAGTCTCATTCATTGGCCAATACTTTTTAAAAGTTTATGGGCTAGGGTTATCCCCTTCTCTGGTTTGTTTGTTGCTGCAACATTTTGGTGGCCCGTTTTTTAATGTATCATTTTGTTGATTTCAAGACATACTGGGGGAGGGAGATTCTTACCCTGTGGCTTCATTCTGCTTCTGCAACCTTGGTGGTCTTGCCTTCTCTTTCCTCTCTTGGTTTCCTTTAAGAGTTATTTTCCTACTCCCCAGTTCCCTTCCTTACAGCCCTCAGTCTTCTTTCTGGTTTCTTTACCTATACCAATTAAATTAAAACATTTTCAGAGGTCATTTTGTACTCTTCTTCTCTTTCCAGTCTCTTCCATTTTTATTCTCCTCCCATGTAATCTCTTAATATGCTCTTTTGTAACCTCCTAATTCATTCTCATGCCTCATTAGTAATGTTTAGGCAGATGTCACTCAGATTTACATTTCATGCCCTGACCTGTCTTCTATGATATGGCTACATTTCTCCTCTCTGCTGAATGTCTTACTGTATGCCAGTCCTACTGCAACCTTAAAATACCCCAAAGCAGCTCTTGTGTTTTGTTCCAAACCAGTGCTTCCAACTATCTTGTTTGCTCTTACTCTTCTAGGCACAAAAGCCTGGCATCTTTGTTTTCTTTCTTGGGCTCCTCTATCCAATTAGTTAATGAATCCTTTCTTTTTCTTTTTTTTAAATAATTTTTTATTGTTGTGTTAATCACCATACATTACATCATTAGTTTTTGATGTAGTGTTCCATGATTCATTGTTTGTGCATAACACCCAGTGTTCCACGCAGAATGTGCCCTCTTTAATACCCATCACCAGGCTAACCCATCCCCCACCCCCTCCCCACTAGAACCCTCAGTTTGTTTTTCAGAGTCCATCGACTCTAATGGTTCGTCTCCCCCTCCGACTTACTCCCCTTCATTCTTCCCCTCCTGCTATCTTCTTCTTCTTTTTTTTTCTTAACATATATTGCATTATTTGTTTCAGAAGTACAGATCCGTGATTCATCAGTCTTGTACAATTCACAGTGCTGACCATAGCACCATACCCTCCCCAATGTCTATCACCCAGCCACCCAATCCCTCCCACCCCCCACCACTCCAGCAACCCTCAGTTTGTTTCCTGAGATTAAGAATTCCTCATATCAGTGAGGTCATATGATACATGTCTTTCTCTGATTGACTTATTTCACTCAGCATAACACCCTCCAGTTCCATCCACATCGTTGCAAATGGCAAGATCTCATTCCTTTTGATGGCTGCATAATATTCCATCGTGTATATATACCACTTCTTCTTTATCCATTCATCTGTTGATGGACATCTTGGCTCTTTCCACAGTTGGGTTATTGTGGACATTGCTGCTATAAACATCAGGGTGCACGTACCCCTTCGGATCCCTACATTTGTATCTTTGTGGTAAATACCCAGTAGTGCAATTGCTGGATCGTATGGTAGCTCTATTTTCAACTGTTTGAGGAACCTCCATACTGTTTTCCAGAGTGGTTGCACCAGCTTGCATTCCCACCAACAGTGTAGGACGGTTCCCCTTTCTCCACATCCCCACCAACATCTGTCGTTTCCCGACTTGTTAATTTTAGCCATTCTGACTGGTGTGAGGTGGTATCTCATTGAGGTTTTGATTTGGATTTCCCTGATGCCGAGCGATGTTGAGCACTTTTTCATGTGTCTGTTGGCCGTTTGGATGTCTTCTTTGGAAAAATATCTGTTCATGTCTTGTGCCCATTTCTTGATTGGATTATTTGTTCTTTGGGTGTTGAGTTTGATAAGTTATTCATAGATTTTGGATACTAGCCCTTTATCTGATGTGTCATTTGCAAATATCTTCTCCCATTCTGTCGGTTGTCTTTTGGTTTTGTGGACTGCTTCTTTTGCTGTGCAAAAGCTTTTTATCTCGATGAAATCCCAGTAGTTCATTTTTGCCCTGGCTTCCCTTGCCTTTGGCGATGTTTCTAGGAAGAAGTTGCTGTGGCTGAGGTGGAAGAGGTTGCTGCCTGTGTTCTCCTTTAGGATTTTGATGGACTCCCGTCTCACATTTAGGTCTTTCAACCATTTGGAGTCTATTTTTGTGTGTGGTGTAAGGAAATGGTCCAGTTTCATTCTTCTGCATGTGGTTGTCCAATTTTCCCAACACCATTTGTTGAAGAGACTGTCTTTTTTCCATTGGACATTCTTTCCTGCTTTGTCAAAGATGAGTTGACCATAGAGTTGAGGGTCCATTTCTGGGCTGTGTATTCTGTTCCATTGATTGATGTGTCTGTTTTTGTGCCAGTCCCATACTGTCTTGATGATTACAGCTTTGTAGTAGAGCTGGAAGTCCGAAATTGTGATGCCGCCAGCTTTGCTTTTCTTTTTCAATATTCCTCTGGCTATTCGGGGTCTCTTCTGGTTCCATACAAATTTTAGGATTATTTGTTCCATTTCTTTGAAAAAGGAGGATGGTATTTTGATGAGGATTGCATTGAATGTATAGATTGCTCTAGGTAGCACTGACATCTTCACAATGTTTGTTCTTCCAATCCATGAGCATGGAATGTTTTTCCATTTCTTTGTGTCTTCCTGTATTTCTTTCATGAGTATTCTAGAGTTTTCTGAGTACAGATCCTTTGCCTCTTTGGATAAATTTATTCCTAGGTATCTTATGGTTTTGGGTGCAATTGTAAATGGGATCGACTCCTTGATTTGTCTCTCTTCTGTTTTGTTGTTGGTGTATAGGAATGCCACTGATTTCTGTGCATTGATTTTGTATCCTGCCACTTGACTGAGTTCCTGTATGAGTTCTAGCAGTTTTGGGGTGGAGTCTTTTGGGTTTTCCACATACAGTATCATATCATCTGCAAAGAGTGAGAGTTTGACTTCCTCTTTGCCGATTTGGATGCCTTTGATTTCTTTTTGTTGTCTGATTGCTGTGGCTAGGACTTCTAATACTATGTTGAATAGCAGTGGTGAGAGTGGACATCCCTGCCGCGTTCCTGACCTTAGGGGAAAAGCTCTCAGCTTTTCCCCATTGAGAATGATATTCGCTGTAGGTTTTTCATAGATGGCTTTTATGATATTGAGGTATGTACCCTCTATCCCTATACTCTGAAGAGTTTTGATCAAGAAAGGATGCTGTACTTTGTCAAATGCTTTTTCTGCATCTATTGAGAGGATCATATGATTCTTGTTCTTTCTTTTGTTAATGTATTGTATCACGTTGATTGATTTGCGGATGTTGAACCAGCCTTGCAGCCCAGGGATAAATCCCACTTGGTCGTGGTGAATAATCCTTTTAATGTACTGTTGGATCCTATTGGCTAGTATTTTGGTGAGAATTTTTGCATCCATGTTCATCAAGGATATTGGTCTCTAATTCTCCTTTTTGATGGGGTCTTTGTCTGGTTTTGGGATCAAGGTAATGGTGGCCTCATAAAATGAGTTTGGAAGTTTTCCTTCCATTTCTATTTTTTTTGAACAGTTTCAGGAGAATAGGTATTAATTCTTCTTGAAATGTCTGATAGAATTCCCCTGGGAAGCCATCTGGCCCTGGGCTTTTGTTTCTTGGGAGATTTTTGATGACTGTTTCAATTTCCTTAGTGGTTATAGGTCTGTTCGGGCTTTCTATTTCTTCCTGGTTCAATTTTGGTAGTTGATACATCTCTAGGAATGCACCCATTTCTTCCAGGTTATCTAATTTGCTGGCATAGAGTTGCTCATAATATGTTCCTATAATTGTTTGTGTTTCTTTGGTGTTGGTTGTGATCTCTCCTCTTTCATTCATGATTTTGTTGATTTGGGTCATTTCTCTTTTCTTTTTGATCAGTCTGGCCAGGGGTTTATCAATCTTGTTAATTCTTTCAAAGAACCAGCTCCTAGTTTCGTTGATCTGTTCTGTTCTTTTGGTTTCTAGTTCATTGATTTCTGCTCTGATTTTTATGATTTATCTTCTCCTGCTGGGTTTAGGCTTTATTTGCTGTTCTTTCTCCAGCTCCTTTAGGTGTAGGGTTAGGTTGTGTATTTGAGATCTTTCTTGTTTCTTGAGAAAGGCTTGTATTGCTATATACTTTCCTCTCAGGACTGCCTTTGCTGTATCCCAATGATTTTGAACAGTTGTGTTTTCATTTTCATTGGTTTCCATGAATTTTTTTAATTCTTCTTTAATTTCCTGGTTGACCCATTCATTCTTTAGTAGGATGCTCTTTAGCCTCCATGTCTTTGAGTTCTTTCCGACTTTCCTCTTGTGGTTGAGTTCTAGTTTCAAAGCATTGTGGTCTGAAAATATGCAGGGAATGATCCCAATCTTTTGGTACCGATTGAGACCTGATTTGTGACCTAGGATGTGATCAATTCTGGAGAATGTTCCATGGGCACTAGAGAAGAATGTGTATTCCGTCGCTTTGGGATGGAATGTTCTGAATATGTCTGTGAAGTCCATTTGGTCCAGTGTGTCATTTAAAGTCTTTATTTCCTTGTTGATCTTTTGCTTAGATGATCTGTCCATTTCAGTCAGGGGGGTGTTAAAGTCCCCCACTATTATTGTATTGTTGTCAATGTGTTTCTTTGCTTTTGTTATTAATTGCCTTATATAATTGGCTGCTCCCACATTAGGGGCATAGATATTTACAATTGTTAGATCTTCTTGTTGGATAGACCCTTTCATTAGGATATAGTGTCCTTCCTCATCTCTTATTACAGTCTTTGTTTTAAAATCTAATTTGTCTGATATAAAGATTGCCACCCCAGCTTTCTTTTGGTGTCCATTAGCATGGTAAATGGTTTTCCACCCCCTCACTTTCAATCTGGGGGTGTCTTTGGGTCTAAAATGAGTCTCTTGCAGACAGCATATTGATGGGTCTTGTTTTTTAATCCAATCTGATGGCCTATGTCTTTTGATTGGGGCATTGAGCCCATTTACATTCAGGGTAACTATTGAAAGGTATGAATTTAGTGCCATTGTATTGCCTGTAAGGTGACTGTTACTGTATATTGTCTCTGTTCCTTTCTGATCTATGCTGCTTTTAGGCTCTCTTTTTGCTTAGAGGACCTCTTTCAATATTTCTTGTAGGGCTGGTTTTGTGTTTGCAGATTCCTTTAGTTTTTGTTTGTCCTGGAAGCTTTTTATCTCTCCTTCTATTTTCAATGATAGCCTAGCTGGATATAGTATTCTTGGCTGCATATTTTGCTCGTTTAGTGCTCTGAAGGTATCATGCCAGTCCTTTCTGGCCTGCCAGGTCTCTGTGGATAGGTCTGTTGCCAATCTGATGTTTCTACCATTGTAGGTTACATATCTCTTCTCCCGAGCTGCTTTCAGGATTTTCTGTTTGTCTCTGAGACTTGTAAGTTTTACTATTAGATGTCGGGGTGTTGACCTATTTTTATTGATTTTGAGAGGGGTTCTCTGTGCCTCCTGGATTTTGATGCCTGTTTCCTTCCCCACATTAGGGAAGTTCTCTGCTATTATTTGCTCCAATATACCTTCTGCCTCTCTGTCTCTTTCTTCTTCTTCTCGGATCCCAATTATTCTAATGTTGTTTCCTCTTATCATATCGCTTATCTCTCGAATTCTGCCCCCATGATCCTGTAGTTGTTTATCTCTCTTTTTCTCAGCCTCTTTATTTTCCACCATTTGGTCTTCTATATCGCTGATTCTCTCTTCTGCCTCATTTATCCTAGCAGTTAGTGCCCCCATTTTTTATTGCACCTCATCAATAGCCTTTTTGATTTCGATTTGGTTAGATTTTAGTTCTTTTATTTCTCCAGAAAGGGTTTCTCTAATAACTTCCACGCTTTTTTCAAGCCCAGCTAGTATCTTTAAAGTCATGATTCTGAACTCTAGGTCCGACATCGTACTAATGTCCGTATTGAGGTGGTCCCTGGCAGACGGTACTACCTCTTGTTCTTTTTGCTGAGGTGATTTTTTTCGTCTTGTCATTTTGTCCAGAGGAGAACAGATGAATGAGAGAACAGAATGCTAACAGGTTAACAACGTCTCCAGCAAATATATTCTATACAAATCAGAAAAGACCTGAAACCAGGGGACAAGAAAGGGAAAGAAAGAAGAGGAAAAAGAAAAGGAAAAAGAAAAAGATAAAAACAAACAAAAACAGAACAAAACAAAAAAAAAACAGAATATGATCAAATATGATCAGGCTAGTGCATAGATCAGTGCCACACACTAGCTTTTGGGCATATTTTGGTCTGTTAGAAGAAAGTACCTGCTAAAATTTTAAAGGAAGAAAGACTTATATATGTACAAAATAAGGGTTGATACAATGAAGGATTGGCAGATGACTGTAAAGATGAAAATTATAAAAGATTTTATAAAAGGAATTGATAAGATAAGAAGTTGTTTTTAAAAAGAAAGAAGATTTAAAAAGAAAAAGAAAAAAGAAAAGAAAAAAAAAGGGAGAGAATGTGATCAGGCAGGAGAATAGAACAAAGCCATACACTAGTGATTTAGGGTATATTTTGGTCTGTTAGAAGAGATTGTATCTCAAAATTTTAAAGAGAGAACAACTTATATATATGTGCCAAAAATAAGGGTAACTACTATGAAGGGATAAAAATATGACTCTTCCAGAAAGTGGTCGGTTTTCTGTTCAGAGTGTTGTTACTCTTCCTATCTTCAATCTCCTGTTGAGTTTGTAGGTGTTCAGAATGGTTTGATCCCTATTCAGCTGAATTCCTGAGACCAGCCGTAATCCAGGTCTCCTACTCCTCTGCCATCTTGCTCCGCCCGCTAATGAAACCTTTCAATTGGGCTCTTCCTCCTCTTTATTTCCTCTGTCATTCCCTTAGAGTATGTTTGCCCTTTTTTCACTTGAACTTTTTTTATAGACCTTTAACTGGTCTCCCTCCTCTAATTTCATCTTCCTCTAATAAATGTTTTATACAGCTCCAGAGATGTCTTGCTCTAAAACCTTCCGTGAGTACCTAACACTTTCCCCAGTGTTCAAGGACCTGCATAATCACACCCCAGTGTCTAATGTGAAGCTTATTTTCCACTGTACCCCTTCACAAGCCTTCAATTCCAATCAAGGTCGATCACTAAGCATGTCCTAGTCTTTCCAGTTTCAAAAACTCTTCATGACATGTCCTTATTCCCTTCATCTCTGAACATTTTAACCAGTTTTTCGAAATCCAAATCAAATTTTACTTCCTCCATGAACTCCTCCAAATTAACTGATTTGGAAGTGATTGAGCCCTCCCTATTCTGAACTCCTATCATTCTTTATCACTCATCACATCATCCTTCGATCATTGTGAATGTATCTTAGCTTGTCCTAAAATTGTCAGTTCCTTGTGGGGTGGGGACCAAGGTTATGAGAAGTTGTAACATTTAGGGAAAGTCCTGATATAGTGAACTTGGACTTAAGTATCATGAAACCTCAGTTCAAGCTCAGTTTCGCTACTGTGTGTGGTTGGGTGGGTCCCTAACCTTGTTTGAGCTTTACTTTTGTCATCCTTGAAAGGTTGTTGTGACTATTAAATGAAACAGCATGTGTGAAAGTGCTTTATACACACGCGCACACACGTGTACATAGACAGGTAAATGAAATACAAATTAAAGTATTACAGGTTTCTTCAAATTCCCTGCAGCATCAAGCCTAATAGTTTATATGTAGGATAGCAATAAATGTTACTGATTGAAAAGCATGAAATATATCTAGCTGCAATTATGCCTGCCTGCAGAACACCAAGGAGATGCTAATGGATAAGGATAAGCATAGAGGAAGTTGATAGTTTGTGTGGTTATGCCAGCAATTTGCCAAGCTGGAGAACTGCTGAAGTGCGTCATCTCAGATTTCATGCACGGTGCAGAGGACCTGCCTAAATGGAAGTAAATGGATTAAATGGTTTGTTCCAGTCCTTTCTATCCCTCGATGTCTAGTCTTTCACAGAACAACACATAATAGATGTCATATGTAAAGTGAAATATTTGTTTATCAGTAGCTACTTTATATACATGCACATGTATACATTTCAGATGTGAGTTTACGCTAAATATATTTCATGTAAATATAGACATTTATCTCCTTAAATGTTTCTTTATATAGTCTTTGTTGACATTCATTCAATCACATTCAATCACCATTGTTTCTCTTTTCCAAACTCCCAATTTTCCAGTAGTCCTCCGTTTATAATCAAAGACAGCAAAGCTGGTGTATCCACATCAAAGCTGGGTAGAGAGTGACAAAACAAGTACATGAGAATGGCCATTAAGTAATTCCCTTAATGACTGAGATCATCTGGATTGAATCCTGTGAATGTTCAGGTTTTCCATGTCAGCTTCTCCTGCTTTTCTTCCAGAACCACATGCTCAACTGGTTTTTTAAAAATATTCTAATTTTATAGGTTTTTCAAAAAATCATATTTCATAGAAAACTGTCCTTTTGGAAAGGATATTAATAAAAGCCAAAAAATGTATTCTGAGACTCTGCTTGTGGTGTGATAAATTTAAGACCATCTGTGCAATGCCTAACTGAATGTTCACATTCATTTTGCACCTGGACAAAATTTTGGGCAAAAATGTGTAGGGCATCTCTTGTCCTAGACTGAACCTAGGCTGGATTCCTGATTCAAATGGCTCAAACAGTGCCTCTGAGGGCACATTTGCAGAGGCCTATGTACATGGAGGATAGAGACCGTTTCTTAGGAAGAATTTATCCTAAGGGGAGAATGAGGCAGGACAAGTATGCCCTAGTAAGAAGCCTGGCCCTTTAAGGAGTGGCAACTCTTAGCCAGTCCCTCCATGAAATCATATCTAAGTTCTGGGGACAGAGGAGACTGGAAGTGAACATCCTGGGAGACACTTAGGGCAAAGCCACATTTTGTGTAAGGACAGTGTTCCCCACCTCACCACACCAGAAATTGCCACCTCCAAAACCTCCACATACTGGCCTTGGTAGAAGGGGATGTACTCATGGGAATGGTGGCAGTGCCTGTGGTGGGAGGCAGATCTAGAAGGTTCACAGGGCAGTGCATAGGGAGGTGGCAGGGGCAGCCAAGCTCAGCAGACATGAGTGTTTGCAATGGTGGTGACGCACCTTTAGGTATTGGAAACGGGCAGGCTTCCTGCACACAGCTTAGCAGGCTTGGCAGGGATGGCAGCAGTAGGGTCAGAGCAGGAGAAGAGAAAAGAGAAAAAAAATATGTGGTAATAATATTTGAAAAATGCCCAGAGTGTTTAATATGTTTGGGAAAGTTTATTCAGAACAGAGGGAGGAGGGAAGACAATTACTAATCTTTGAAGTTTATCAAATGTTTAACAATTTCCATTTCATGTATTCTTTTTTGTTTGTTTGACAGAGAGAGAGACAGCGAGAGAGGGAACACAAGCAGGGGGAGGGGGAGAGGGAGAAGCAGGCTTCCCACCGAGCAGGGAGCCCGATGTGGGGCTCGATCCCAGGACCCTGGGATTGTGACCTGAGCCGAAGGCAGACGCTTAATGCCTGAGCCACTCGGGCGTCCCTCCATTTCATGTACTCTTTTAAAAAATACTTGTTGGAAGCATTAACTCTCAAATAAGGCACAATCTGAATCTATTTATGTAATTTTTATTAAGTGCATCACAGATTATTGCTTTCAAGGAGAATATTGAGCCTGACAAATCAAATACTTGACTTTTGATTTCATAAGCAAAAACAGATTTATTCACACAATCACCAATAAAGATTGTGATTACTTAAATGATTACAAGTTTTAAAGAAAAATGTCTCACTGTTGTCATAGATGATCAGATTATGAAACTGAGAGTGTCCTACTGGGACTGAAGAGGGGTGGCATAACTTATGATGAGTATGTAAGGGAAGATAAAGATGGGGTGCATTTTACAAAGATGGAAAAATGACAAAGGTGAGGGTTACTGCATGGACTTTTTAAATATGTCAACCAGCTAAACTAAGTGGTCTTCTACAAGAGGTGCTGCTTGTGTGAGTTACCATCACTAATGACATCTGTATTTGGATGTTCCTGTATTAATCACCAACTCTTTGTCACTGAGGACTAGTGAAGATTCTTAACCAACTGCATTCTGGTTAATTGGACAGAGGATGTGAACAGGTAATGTGAATAAAACATGGTGAGGGTTAAGATAGAGGTATGCCCAGAATACTTACCAAAGCACACAGGAAAGGCTTTATTCTAACTGAGTTGAGCTAAAGTTCTCAAGAGACAATGCTTGAATTTCACAGGATAAGTAAGGCAGGCAAATAAAGGTGGGAAGGGACTTCTACCCGGAAGAAAAAGGAAGAGCAAGGTGTCGAAGCGTGGGGTTATATGGTGTGTGTATGTGTGTGTGTGTGTGTGTGTGTGTGTTGGGGGTGGAGAGGAGAAGGCGGTATATGGGGGAGGGGCATAGCGCTAAATGAGAGGAAATCAGGGTGTGAGGGATCAAGAGGGTAAAGCGATGTTGCCGGTGTTGGAGACGGATGCTGGAAGACTAACAAAGGAGAAAATCTAAAAAGTGGATTGTATAATGCCTTTGAAGTCATTTGACTGACATACTTTCTTTTTTTTTTTTTTAAAGATTTTATTTATTTATTAGAGAGAGAATGAGAGCCAGAGAGCACGAGAGGGAAGAGGGTCAGAGGGAGAAGCAGACTCCCCACCGAGCAGGGAGCCCGATGTGGGACTCGATCCCGGGACTCCAGGGTCATGACCTGAGCCGAAGGCAGTCGCTTAACCAACTGAGCCACCCAGGCGCCCCTGACATACTCTCTATTTTTGCCTAATTTTTGTCTGCCCAGGAGGATGTGTATGTGTATATATATATATGTATATATATATATATATAATATATAATTATAATATATAATTATATGATAATATAAATTATATATCACCAAATTTACATAGAAACACTACATTGTATATAATTGTATTATATGTTATATAATTATACATATGGCCACTAAATTGATAATATATAATATGTACCATTATGTATATTACATATAACATATAAAATCACTAAATTTGTCAAGTTGCCTGTATTGTAAATTTGACTGGAATGCAGCAGTAGGCACCATACTCCTAGGCTAATATCGTTTTCTTAATTGTTCAAGTAGTATTGTTGCCTGCTCATCCATCATGATGATTTTCTCACAGTTTAAATATTTACATGGACTATTGCAAGTGTATAATGCCTTTGGTCTTACATGATAAATACCTCCTCAGGACCGTTTAGTTTTTATGTAATTTACTCCTTTTTGGTAAGCAGGGGGAGTCTTTTGGCTGGGGAGTCACAAGGCCTGGTTCTCACCCATTCTCTCCCCAGCTAGGTGGGGGGCCTTGGCATAGTCTGTGCCTTCTTTTTCTCATTTCCAAAAGGCAGCTTTGGAATTGATGTTTTCCAGGTGCCCTGCACGGGCAGCACAAATATGGTGGCAAGCTGGCAGGACGAGGACCTAGGACTCCTGGCTAGTTTTTCTTACTCTCCCCAGTGTGACATTTGACAAAGTAGGTTGGGAATCGGTCCTGTCTTCTGTTCAGTGGGTATAATGACACCTTCTCTGTTTGTTTCGTCCGGCTATCACCCAGATTAAATGAGACCATGTCAGAGAATAAAGTGTTTTGTAAATATCAGTTAGTAATATAGGCTGTCTTGCCTGGAAGTTTTGTTACCAAGGGCCGTGGGCTCAAGCGACTTTCCCGGTGTCTTACTTCTTCCATTTCCTTCCTGTTCTTTCAGATGAACGTTGTGTGTTAGTATGACATATTAATAGGCATATAATATATGTAATAACAGTATTTAATATATATTATCCTACAAATTCAGCATACTCATTATGTTCAGTATCATCAGCAAGAGTCAGATACGTCCTTTACTCTGTCATTTGATGTGTGGTTTACAAAAAGGATAGAACAAAAACATGTTTCCTTTAGTAAGCACAATGGCAGAGCTTTAGTATGGCCTTTTGCAGTAGGAGCTCCCTAAGTAATAAATAAAAAATAAATAAAACAAATGCCACTTTGAGAATAGGGGTCACCATTTACCCTCAGGTTGTATGAGTCGGGAGAGGTGAGACTGACTCAGGAAATTAAATTAAAGAATAAATAATGGCAGACCCTGATCCCGTCATCATTTCTCACCAGACCCAATAAGACTTTGAAAGGAGGACTCTGTGGAATTCATTTTAAGTCTTGGGGAAACAAGATGCAATTTAAATATAACATAAAAATGTTGGGAGTGGGTGGGTTAGGAGATGTCAGATCACAACCTCACTCTCCAGACCTTTCCCCATTAAATATGATTATATATAGTCAGCCCTGATGGTGATAATGCTGTGATTGGAAGTCCCTGGAACTACCCGTTTGGGGAGATTTTTCTTATGGAGGTGGCAAACCAAGCTTGTCAGTATTTTTCCAAATGTATTCAGTTAGCAGAAGAATTATATTGCATTTGAGCTTGACTATTTAGAGACCTTCAAGTTAAAAGCTCTCCTTTTTCAAGTAAGAGAACAAGACCCAGAGAGGTGAAAGAACCTACTGGACCCCTCCTTCAGCCACCCACCGCCCCCAATTAAGAGCAGAGTGGAAAATTGAAATGCAAGATCCAGCTGGTTGTTTTATTCTTTCCCCCCGCCTTTACACAAATATTTATTCTGTTCCTATATTATGGAAGGCTCTTTACAAACCCTATGGAAATGCAAATCCAAAAAATAAGGCTTCAAGGAAGCTTCCAATATAGACAAGTACAGAAGTAAACTCCAAGGCAGAGTGAGATAAATTCACTCTTGGTGATTCTGAACACCTACGAACTCAACAGGAGATCAAACAGGAGAGTAGCAACAACTCTCTGAACAGAGAAGCGACCACTTACTGGAAGGTAGGGCGTGCGGAGAAGTGAATCCGAGGCAATATTCGGGAGGATAGATGGCGGGGGAGGGGCCTCCGCTGGCCGCTTCTGGCAAGTGCTAGAGCCGCGGAGCACAAAATCGGACCTTTTAGAAGTTGGCTCGGCGGAGGGACGTCGCTGCAGTGGCTAAGCGGGGGGTGGAATCCTCCTGGGACAGTGTGGTCTCAGGACCCTTGGGGTCACAGAGAGACCAGGGGTGCCTGAGTGCTCCAGAGCTCCCAGGTATCAGAGTGGGGAAGCCGGCTGCAGAGACGGAGCAGAGTCGCAGGCTCTCAGCTCGGGGTTGCCATAAACTGTGATCTGCGGCCCAGTCGGGGCACGGCTCCTCCAGCAGGGACCCAACAAGCGGCAGATCCGGGGAGACTCCCCTTCCTTCCCGGGGAGGAGCGGTGCGGGAACGCACTGCAGGGATCTGCTGGGTTTGGAGACTCCACGCGGGGTCAGGTGCCAGAGATAGCAACGCTCGATCACAGGCCGGGTGAGCACGGAGTGCGGCCGGAGACCGGGGACACGGAAGTGACTGCTTTTCTCTGGGGGCACACTGAGGAGCGGGGCCCCGAGTTCTCAGCTCCTCCAGGTGGAGATTGGGAGGCCACCATTTCTGCCCTGGTCCTCCAAAGCTGTACCGAGAGCTTGCAGGGAACAAAAGCTCCTGAGAGCAAACCGGAGCAGCTTCCTTAGCCCAGACCGACAAGGGCGGGGCAATTCTGCCTCCGGCAAAGACATTTGGAAACCACAGCAACAGGCCCCTCCCCCAGAAGATCAGCACAAACAGCCAGCAAGCCAAGACCAAGTTGATCGATCAAGGAGAATGGGAGAACTCCAGCGCTAGGGGAATACTGCACATAGATTCATGGTTTTTTTTTTTTTTTTTACCATGATTCATTATTTCATCAAAGTTAATTTTTGTTGACTGTTTTTTTTTATTTTTCTTTTTCCCTTTTTCAACCAACATCTTATCAATCCCCTTTTTAAAAAAAAAAAAATTTTTATTTTTCATTTTTAGAGTCATATTTTATCCCTTCATAGTAGTTACCCTTATTTTTGGCATATATATATAAGTTGTTCTCTCTTTAAAATTTTGAGGTACAGTTTCTTCTAACAGATCAAAATATACCCTAAATCACTAGTGTATGGCTTTGTTCTAGTCTCCTGCCTGATCACATTCTCTCCCTTTTTCTTTTTTTTTTTTCTTAAATCTTCTTTCCTTTTTCAAACAACTTATCTTACCAAGTCCTTTTATAAAATCTTTTATAATTTTCATCTTTACAGTCATCTTCCATCCCTTCATTGTATCAAACCTTATTTTGTACATATATGTCTTTCTTCCTTTAAAATTTTAGGAGGCACTTTTTTCTAACAGACCAAAATACGCCCAAAATCTAGTGTGTGGCACTGATCTATGCACTAGCCTGATCATATTTGATCATATTCTGCTTTTTTTGTATTGTTTTGTTTTTGTTTTTATCTTTTTTTT
>NW_027397065.1:63291440-63315137 GCF_003265705.2 Callorhinus ursinus | reverse complement strand
TGAATTGTGCAAGACTGTTGAATCACAGATCTGTACTTCTGAAACAAATAATGCAACATATTTTAAGAAAAAAGCAAAAGAAGAAGATAACAGGAGAGGAAGAAAAGGGGAGTATGTCAGAGGGGGAGACGAACCATGAGAGATGATGGACTCTGAAAAACAAACAGGGTTCTAGAGGGGAGGGGGTAGGGGGATGGGTTAGCCTGGTGATGGGTATTGAGGAGGGCACGTTCTGCATGGAGTACTGGGTGTTATGAACAAACAATGAATCATGGAACACTGCATCAAAAACTAATGATGTAATATATGGTGATTAACATAACAATAAAAAATTTTTAAAAAATTCACTCTTGGTGACCCAACAATCTACAATAAGAGCCTGAAGGAAAGAAGGGTCACTGGTCAGTGAGGCTCTATGGAAGAGAAGGTATTGAAGAGCAGAGAAAAATGACAGAAGTCTGAAAGACAAATAAGGGTGGGTGGGAATTGATCAAAAGTTTAGAGGTGTGAAAATGAAGTGTGTTTCCATCTTGGCCAAAGAATGCCAGAGTAGCAAGGGATGAGACTAGAAAAGCAGGTTGGGGCTTTGTTGTATGTAAATGGATTTGTGCCAGGCTGTGGGATGTGTATTTCACTTAGTAGTCAACAAGGGACCAGTGAAGGCTTCTTCACAGATTGAAATGATTTGCAGGATTGAATGATTGGAAAGGGGAGGCAGGATTGGATTGGCAGGATGGAGTCTGTTGAAACTGCTGAGATGTGGGAATGAACTGGGGCGTTGGTAATACCAATTGAAACTGAAGGGAAGAGAGTTATTTAAAAATTATTGGGAGGTGAAATCAGCAGGACGTGGCACTTAGTTTGATGATAGGTAGAGAAAGAGGTGGGTTTGGACAGCAATGATAGTTGCAAGGGAACTGTGATACGTGGAAGG
Source organism: Callorhinus ursinus (assembly GCF_003265705.2). NCBI lineage: Eukaryota > Metazoa > Chordata > Mammalia > Carnivora > Otariidae > Callorhinus > Callorhinus ursinus. Next base: position 63,314,203 of record NW_027397065.1, on the reverse strand, counting down.
AATATGGTGATGAGTTGAATGCCCTTAGAAAATGCTGCAGGAAGAGGGTCTTGAGCACGAGGGAGTGGCCATCGGAGTTCAAGAGTAGGCATTTGTATTGCGTTGGTGTTTCCAGTGAGTGTCAGTTGTTCTTGGAGAGAAATGGAGAATGGAGAGCCTGGGGAATTCCCAGAGTCAGGAATTTGAATAAGATCGCCTAGACAGAGCACTGTTGAAATAAGTGCCTTGAAGTTCAGGCTGAATAGGGACAGAAATGAAACCAGAGGGGCTAAAGGAAAAGACTAGTAGGGAGGCCTCAGTGTGGAAGGTTAGCCTCAGAAGGAATAAAGGAATGAGAGAGATAGAAGACAGAGATGGTGGTCTGTGAGGACAGCTCCAGAGTTGGAGCTCTTGGTGGTGAAGATGTTTGGAGTGATGTAAAGAACTAGTGTGGAATTGGGCCATGTTGGCCAGAACAAACACTAGACTGTGCGTGTCAAAAGAACTGCAAGGCTGTCAGTGGTGAGTGAAGAGAAAATCCCAATAAAAATACTGAAAGAAAGTTTGTGGAAGGCATTTATGGAGTTTGTGTGTGTGTGTGTGTGTTTTGGGGGTGGGGGAAATACAGAAAAAGGGAAGGCTGTTACTGTATTCATGTAGTCTCATACTTTTATTGCTGCCTCCTTAAAACTTTATGAATTGAGCCAACTTGCATCTTACTCTTATTTTATACAATCCATGTGTTTTCTCATGACTTTGAAATATGCCGGATGTAATGTCTTTTTCTTTTATTTTTCTTTGTTAATCCTGTTCCTCGGGAAACATCTATGCAATGTCTCCTGCCAACTTATATTTTTCTTAAATTAATCTTTAGTATCTCTGCCAAGGTTAATCTAAATACCTCACACCTGGCCTAAATTTTCCAATACACAGTTCACTCTTCTGACTGCTATAGCAAAGAAGGACAAGGAAAGCAAGAAAGAGAGGCTGAGATGGGGAGGGAGAAGGCAAGCACACAGATTTTAACCATAGTGGATACCATTTTTTGTGAGTTCAACATATGAAAATTATATTAAACCCAGGGTTGCTTGGTTTTTGTTTGGGTTTTGTTTTGTTTATTTTCCTCCTCAGATGGTCTCGGGATGCAAAGACATGAAGTAAAGGCAGAATTTTGTCCGGACAAGAATGGGAATTAAGAGAAAAAAGAATAACCCAGACTTTACGTTTTGCTTTGGTTCTTTAGTGCTGAACTTCTGCACTCACTGTAGTTGGACTGTAGCCTATTCTATAATCTGTGTGTGTGTGTGCATGTGTGCTAGGTCTATATACACAAAATAAGGGACCCTTTAACCCTCCAAATCCCTTCTGAGATGGTATCAGATCCTCCCTTCACCTTTTTAGGATTTCAGTGATTGCTAGGAGAGAGGCAGAAAGCTGAAGACGCTTAATCAGGCTCACAAACCCACTTATAATGGAAAGCTTGCCTCAGTTTTTTTTTTTTCTAACATCTCTGCCCTTTCCCATTCTAAATCTCTCGGGAAGATTTTATTATAGAAGAGGAGTTAGAACGACAGGTCCTACTCTCTTTTTCTCCACGTTTTGTCCTGGGAAAGCCAGAAAGGTCCAGCTGATTTTTTGCAACTGAGACAAAAAGGAGTTCCTCCAGGGGCGGAAAAGGTATTTTTGCTAGAGGAGCTGGCTGGGTGCAGCTCTCATTCCCGTGGGTGAGTCACCGACTGAAAGCCGAGGCCAGTTAATGAGAGATAGAATGGCTTCTAATGAAGAGACCTTGGCAGGAGGAAAAAGTCAAAATCTGAACTTTGGAAGCTCCTGTTTTCAGTTTATACTCTGGCTTTCACAACTAAATTTTAGCTTTGAATGCAAATAAAGAACATTAATTTTGTTCATTCTTTGTAACCTTCTCCTGCATTTTTTTTTTTTTTTTTTTTTTGGAGGGGGAAAAAACTCAAAAGAGGAATAGGTAACTTCTAAAGCATGCAGTAGCATCTTGACTTAAGCTTCACTGTTTAAATTCTTTAAGACAATTTTCCTCTTACTGAATCCAAGGTTAGGTGAGAGGATTGTTGAGGGTTTTTTTTTTTTCTTCATGCTAATGAAATATCTTTTTCTATTTATCTTTCATAAGTCGTGTTTCATCACTTATAAAATGAGATTTACTTTGGTCAGATGAATTTGTATAACTCAGTGAACCTTTGAAAGGTGGGGGAAAGAAACTGTTTAAAAAAAAGAAAAGAAAACCTGTGTTGGCTGTACTTCGACACACACACACACACACACACACACACATACACACACACACAGACACACACACACTACTCTTTTTTCACCTGGAGACCACCAAGATCGTATGGATGGTGGAGAGCTGGTCTGGTTTTTGTTTGGATTGGGTATTTTTATTTTTAATATTTGTCTTCTGAGTCAGAAGTGGTTATCTCTTAAAAGAAAAATTTGATGGCTTGAAAGCTGGGTGTTTGTGCTTTCCCCTTCGAATGTTAACATTTAAGTAGTCTTCGGTGTGCTTCAAAGTTAGCACCCTGCTAAGATAGATTAGTGACCTTCCCCCTACCCCACCCCTGCCCCCACGCACTAGTGGGCAATTACCTCTCTGAGGCCGGCTGGGAGCCCCCTCTGGCCTGAAATGGGTGATTCGGTAGGAGCCTCGTCAATCTGGATGGCTTGAGAATACGTTGCCGGGACAATGGTGGCTTTTCATGAGGATTTAGTAATCTGAAGAATGCAGCGGCCTGTCCTTGAGAGGAACCTGCTTCTGTTGATATGTTTATGTGGTTTCCGGAGGTGGGAGGTGGAGGGGGTAGGGGTTTGGAGGATTGGGGGTGGGGAGTGACATGTGGATTGCCTGGAAATTTACAAGTTAGTTTGAACTTAATTTATTGGAACTTTATGAAAAGTTAAAAAAAAAAGTCACCTTTACAGTTTCCCGACACATTAGGTTAAAGATTGACGAAAAAGGTTTTTCTGTTTCAAACACTGACCCTGATTACTGAAAGACCCTACTCCTATCACAGCATACCTTTCATGGTAGTTTCAAACAGCATCTTTTGTAAAATTCTAAACTCTACCTTTTCTGCCTTGTCTGTCTGCTGATTGAGACACTCTACTTGGTATATATGTTGCCATCCTGGATGTTTGTGGTTTGTCCGGTCTATTCCAGCATGGTGCCAGTGGCGCCAAGATTGGTATCTATTAACATGCCTTATCCACCACCATCAGAGGTGGGAATGTGCCTCCATGCCGGATTGCCAGGATGAGTTATGGAAGAGCATGTGAGTGGTTCCATGTATGTCCATCCCTGCTGCTTCCTGAGATGCAATTCAAGTCAGATGACCTCCCAGGAATGTATACGTTGCTGTCTCTATACAAGGAGGGCAATCCTTGTCTCTGCAGGTCTGGTACAGAACAAATCATCAATGTGCCCACCACCCCAAGTCTCCAAGGAGGAAATCTTTCTACAAGATGCTGTAGGCACCCCGTCCCAGGGCACTGTAGTATTTGTAGTAGAGACCACACCACTGGGCTCAAATTTCAGCTCTGTCAATCGCTTACCCTCTCTAAGCCTCAGTTGTCTGTAAAAATGAGGAGGTTTACACTTCCTAAAAGGATTTTTTTGAGCTTTAAGTAAGTTAGGGAGTGATTTCCCTAGCATAGTGCTTGGCAAAAAGTAGATGCCAGATAATGCTAGTGAGAGCAGTATATTGAACGATACAACTTTTGATAGATTCAAGATAACTTTATTTTTGCCTCCCTTGGTACCTTTAAACTTTCTTTGGAGGTGGTAGTGGTCATGTTCCCTTAACCCAGTTGAAAAATCAGGCAGGCTGTGACTTTTATGCTCATTCACAGGGAAGTGACAGCCTCGAGTTCCTTTAAGTCACATAGTCTTGAATCAGAAGACAGAGCCTCGGGGCGCCTGGGTGGCTCAGTCGTTAAGCGTCTGCCTTTGGCTCAGGCCATGATCCCAGGGTCCTGGGATCGAGCCCCACACCGGGCTCTCCGCTCGGCGGGAAGCCTGCTTCTCCCTCTCCCACTCCCCCTGCTTGTGTTCCCTCTCTCGCTGTGTCTCTCTCTGTCAAATAAATAAATAAAATCTTTAAAAAAAAAAAAAAAGACAGAGCCTCCACTGTAATAGTAAACATTTTGCACTTGACCTAGCAGCAGATCTCCCCTCCACTCTCAACACCTTGCAGTGGTCCTGCAGTTATCCTGGTCTCAGCTCTCTTCCTTCCCCACTCACCAATGACTTTCTTTCCCCTGTATAGTGTGGGGTGAGGGGATGAGGTAAGGGGCAGAGCAGTTCCTAATCAGATTGTTGTGACCTGGCAGATGGTTAAGGCTTTCTCTCATGGGTGCATCTATGGGATCCATAGGGATCCCTGCAGAGAGGGCATCTCCCCGCTGCTCCCTGGAGGGACATGGCCCAATCTCTGTCTCACTCAGCCTTGGGCTGCCTCTATCATTCCAGGCCAGTTGACCATCCACTTCCAGCCTCCTCCATCTGAGGCCACCTGCTTCCCACATGACCCCCCATAGGCTCCCACAGTCCCTGGCAGTGTAGACCCTCCCAATTCTGGGATACGTTGGGCTCAATGAAGGGGATCCAGGAAAGACCCCTCATGGTGTACTCCTCAAACCCCTTGGGAAGGTGGAGGGAGAGAGAGTTCAGAGCACAGTTTTCTTCTAAGATTTCTGCACATATTCTCTTTATTCTCTTCTCTCCATTCTCTGATTCCTGCTTTATGTTCCAGATTCTCAGAGCTGTTACACTGAGTGTGTGTGAGTGTGTGTGTGATGGTGGAAGAATCTGTCTCATATCCACCTTGTTATCCTGATATTTATCATGTTGACACCTCAGTCTCAATTGAAGCAGGAAGTTTCCCTCTTCCCACGTAAACACAGTGACCATAATTTACCATGAAGGAAACCTTAATTGCTGGCAAAGATGTAGCAGAATAGAACCTTAGCAATGAGTAAAAGCTGGTGTTCCAGTGCAGACAAAATCCATGGTTAGGGCACTAGAAAGAAATTGGTATTTGATATTTCAAAATGACATCAAAGTCATCATGGTGAGAAAAAAATTAGAACTTTGTTGATTTTCCTTTAATTTATTGTTTAGTTTTGTTGTTATTTTAAATTTCATGAGTTCTGGGGGGAGCAGGGCAGCTTAAAGCATCTACTATTCTTATCAGGTCCTCAAGGGCTGAGAAGGTACCAGATTTTTAGGTTCTACACTGACAAGGGCTTGGTCCAAGCCACATACACCCTCCTCTGCTCTTCAGCCCTAGCCCCCGCCTCTGTGGGTTGATGTCCATATGGCTCATGGGGCCCTGACTTGTTTTGTGCCCCCTGTCCTCTAGTCCAGAACCCACCCACTGATCCCTCAACCTGGACAAACCTCTACTTGTTGTGAGGTGGGCACTATGTTCCCTAGAGCCTGCCTCATTTACCAGTTGCCTGGGAATGTGCTTTGGTGCAGCCAACCAGTGGCACTTTCTCCCTGAGCACTGCCTGTTCACAGCATGCCCAGAGGTGAGAGGTCAAGGTTTGGAGGCTCACTGAGTGTGATCCGACTGCCCGTGGGCTGTGTGACCTTGGACACATTACCGAATCTCTCTAAAACCTCTGTTTCCTCAAGCCTACACAGGGAAGAGTATAAAGAGTATCAAGCACGCAGAGTTTGTGTGAGGATGAAATGAGATAAGGTGTGTAAAGCAGTTAGCTCAGTGCTTGGTACATAGTAAACACTGTGGAAGCATTAGCTATTATCCCTTGACTTGGTAAAAAGGCAGTTCCTTGGCTCCCACTTCAGGACATTCGGATTCTGGACTCTGTATTTTTCACAACTTTCCCCGGATGATTCGCCTGCCGAATCAGGTGGACAATACTATGGACACCTCCTCTTTGTGCCCTGTGGAGTCATCTTACCAAATGTTACTTAGGCTCGAGGCAACTGTGCCTCATGGTGAGAGCTGGGTCTCTAGAGTAAGAATGTCTGCAGTTAAATCCCTGCTTTTCTCTGAGCTGGTAGTGTGTCCCCAAGGAGGCTATTCACCCTCCTGTGCCTCTGTTTCCTCATCTGTAGAATGGGGAGAATAATGGTGCTGCCTCACAGGGTTGCTGTGAACATTTAATGAGTTAGCATATGCAGAGAGCTTAAAACAATGTCAGGCACACAGTAAGCACTCACTGAATGTTAGCTACTATTAGGTTTACTGATTTTGGAGCACTTATCACAAACCCTGAGGAATTCTTAAAAACTATTAACAAAAATTTGAATTCTTTTAAAAATTATCTTCATTAACTTGTGAATTCTTAAGTAACATACAAACCACAACTCTAAATACGAACAATCCAAAATTTCAGAATTTATACACTCTATATTAAATAACTGTTAAATAGTAGTAACTAAAACAATTTAAAAATCTAAGACAATGTAGAAAGGCCTGCTGCATACAGCTATCTGGCCCGAGGTGTGCTCTTCTCCACATTTAAACTCTTTCACGGCTTTCGTTTAAAAGTCTTTTTTATTTTTCTCTTTAAATTTGTAACACCTGTAGGTTCATCTTTAAAAAATTTTCATAGCACTTTTTAAGGTTAGTTTTCACTAGATAATCCCATTTAAAATATAATTTTAAAAACATTTTTTAAAAAATTGAAGGTGAAGGTAATTTTTTCCTAATACGTTTCAGTTATTCTTTCTCATAAAAGGATCATGGAGATTATCAAGGAGACTTTTACTCTAAAGCAAAACTAAACAGGGCCTGAAAATTTAAATACCTTTTTTTTAAAGTCTTTATGCTGCACAATTCATAAAATTCTAATAGGCTCCAGAACTAAGTCCAACTCAATTTACAGTTAAGTTTGGTGTTTGTACTTGAAATCTACAGTCTGAGTTTCAAGGGTCATTATGAGCAACCATAGTGAGCGATTGGTTCGAAACATCTTTGCACATGCCCTTGACAATTTGGGGGGGATAAATGATTAGAAGGAGAATTGCTGGATCAAAAGGTATGCCCCTTATTAAAGTTTTGTTGCACATCAGCAAATTACATTCCCCCAAATCTCAGCCAGTTCATACTCTCACCAGCAATATATGAGAATGATTATTTCCCACACACTCACACTAACATTTGTTAATGTTATTTGCCAATTTAATATGTTAAAATGGTGATATATTGCTTAAACATACAACTTAATGCACTTTACTGGGGAGGTTGAACATATTAAATCTATTTATTGACAACTTCCATTTCTTATCTTTATGATATATGCTCATGTTCTTTGACCATTTTTTAAGGTTGTCCTCTTTCTCTTATTGATTTATAAAAGCTTTTTATGTATTAAAGGACAAAAATCCTCTTAAAGATATTACAAATATTTTTCCTAGTTCTTTATCTTTTAACATACTGATTTTGGGTATGTTGGAATTTTAAAACTTTGAAACTTTCCTTTATGATTTTATTCCTTTATGATAGGTCTTACTAACCTCAAGTTTCTGTAAATACTGTTTTCAAAATATCTAACTCTTTAATAAATTAGGCATTTACTTACTTTGCTTTTCCAAATGGTTGAACATTTATCTCAGTACCATGTATAAATCACACCAAGAATAGTTCCTAGTACATAGTAGGAACTCAAAAGAATGTTTGGAATCAATGAATAGATAATGTAGTTAATGTTCTTATTTAGGAGTTAATTTATTGGAGTTGAATCAAGCATTTGCTATATTTGCAGAATGAAGAATAGACTGAAATACTCATATATTTTACAAAAGAGCACAAACCTTGAAGAAATTAGTCTATAAGGACTTGGACCATGGATATCATGGAGTCATTTCTTTATGTGACAAGAACCACCAGTTACCCAGTGTACCACCAGTAATATCAAATTCTGAGAGGAGCAGGACTGTTTTGGCAGGATGGCAGAACCTGTTGTTTGCCTCCCCAGTGACTACTGCCCATTTTTTCTTTTTGGTAATAAAAACTCAGAATTATTAGACACGGGTCAGCAACATGCTTAGGCAAGATGGTTCTGGGACAAAAATCATGCATCACCTAACCATACAATGGTAATCCTCATTTTTAAATTTTTGGTCAGTTGATTGGCTTAAATGTGGGCATGTAACTCAGTTCTGGTTAATGGGACCTGAGGGAAAGTCTGCTGGGGGCCTCTGGGAAATATTTATGTCCTTTTAGGAAAAGAAGAATGAGGAGGGAGTTTTCTCCCTCTGCTTTTCCCACCATGTGTGCACATGTGCCCACCCCCCCACTACTTCCTCTCTTTGGTTATTGTCATGTGAGGCTGTGATACTTAGGACGGTGGCAACCATCTTGCCAACATGAGAGGAAGCTCTGAGTTTAACAATGTTGACTTTCTAGAATAGTCCATTCCCTTGACTTCTTATGTGAGATGATGAACTCCTATTTTAAAAACCATTTTTAGGTGGGTTTTTTTTTTTTTTTCCATGGTGTCTAATACTATTCTCTTGGGTGAGTTAGCCTTTCTGGGCTTTAGTTTCTGTGAAATAGTGTAGATGAGCTGGATGATTATCATGGCCCTATGCAGATTTAAAACTCTGCGATTCCAGCTGATGACTAGTTGCCTTCTGGAGGATCTTTATCATCTTTATTCTAAGAGAAAGTGCTTTATATCCTGAAATACAAAGATAATTAACACCGGTAGAGAACTTTTCGCACACATTAGCTCTTGTGAGCTTTATAACAACTCTGAGAAGTAGGCATACCCATTTTGAAGATAAGAAAATTGAGATTCAGAGAAGTTAGTGACATACGCAACATTTCTTTGGTAGGTTGACTGAGACTTAAACAAACCCAGCTTCTCTGGCTCCGGTTCCATTTCTCCTTCCCCTGTGCCTCACAGCCGCAGGCACCATTAGCTTCAGTTGGTTTATAGCAGCAGACAAACTTCCAATGTGATTAATTTCTCCTTGCTGTCCAGATGATCACTGATCATTCTGAAAACAGCTCTATGAACAGCCAGAGAGTCCAAAAGGAATTTTACCACCCACCGATGTATTCTTTTTTTTAATGAACTTACAGGGTCAGGCTCTGATGTTTATAGGAAAGGAGATAAAGCACACCTGTTCTTCTGGGAATATACTTTAAGGGAAGGAGAATATATGACTTATTTTGGATAGGATATTTATAACCAACTAATCTATAAACTAAATGATGAATTACCAAAAGTCAGAGTTCTGCAGGCCTTGGCAGAATGCAGTTTACACCCTGATCATGCTGTCCCAGCACCAAGAGGTAGAGAGAGACGGTTATGACAAGTAGGGATGGGCTCCCCGTTCATCACAACCCATTACCGATGAGTCACTGCTGCAGAGCTTGGGGACATATACCTGCTGTCTCCATCTCCAGAGCACACAATCTTTATAGCAGGAGGGAGGTTGACATTAGCGAGGCCTCCCTTTCACTTTGCAGGTGAGGAGATTGCTTTTATGGTTTTATCCTGAGCATCTAGCACAGAACCTGACCCGTAACCTGGCCCATAACAGGCACCTAATAAATATTTTCTGCATCCAGTTGTTGATTAATGAGGTTGAAGCCTAGAGAAGTGAAGACTAAAACAACTAATTCAGAGTAAAATAATAATATTCAGAGCAAAATATCTAATAAACAGCTAAGCCCCGACTTCTTGTCTCCTCAGTTTCATCTGAATAATTTAGCTTCAGTAAAACTGGAAATCTGGACTTTGTTGGAGGTCAGAAGTCATTGTTTTAATTCTGTCTCAAAATGCCTGGGATCCAGTATAAGTACATCATTCACTTAAAAAAAAAAAAAGCCAAATATATCTTCCTAGATGAGTAGCAAATGTGGGTTGAATGACTGGAATAGCCCTGGGAGTCTTTAGTCATGGAAATCTGCCTGTCTCCCAGAGCTGTTCAGAGGATCCATGGTGGTCCCTGGTCAGTCTGAGCAGCCCCTTCACTATGGCTGGCTTGGCCTTGGTCACCCTCGGAGAGATGCCCACCAGGTCACAGTCATAACTTTCTTATAGTGCCTCAATTTCTAAACACACGTTAATGGCATAAATGTGATCCCATGAGCCACCTTAAAGACAAAACAAACGTGCATACTAGAATCTCAGAATCTGAAAGAGATTATATCAAGGATCAGGGAAGGATTCAGCTACTTTGACTTGGTAATAAAGGAGATGAAGAAAGGAGAAAGGACTATGTGCTCCTTGAAGGCAGAGTCTAAATAATGTTCATTGTATTGGGCACATAGTTTGTTGAGCAAACTACAAAATTACAGTCTTATATACATATGCATATATTAACTCTTCACATGCACATATATGTGTGTATGTATGTGTATATGTGTGTATGTACATATGTATGTGTATATATATAGTATGTATATTATATAATCAGTTAGATGGAGCAAACACTCTCTTCTTTGATCTCTACTAGCTGAATCATTGGTCATCTTTCTTTTGACAGTAACCCAGGGTCTCCCAAACATAAAGCCTGATATGATCAATCCAAATGGTCCCATTCTGTGGCTCTGATTGGCAGAGAGATGAGATCCACAAATGTAACAAGATGTTTCCTGAAGGCTACTGATGAAGAAGTTTCCTCTCTTGTCTATGGAAGCCATCTGGAGAGCTTCCCTCTTTCTGGTGGACAGAGCCATTGCGTTACACAAATCCAGGGGCACTGTGGTATTGTGATTCATAATAAGAATTATATATTTGGTCTTCATGCCCATTTCTGGCACAGAGCTTCTAAATCCCTTGGAATTTCCTAAGAGGTGAGTGCAAGAAAGGGATCTTTTCTAATACAAATGAGTGACTTTTGGAAAGCACCTGAGGTTTGGAGCTGGTTGCCAGGAGAACCAACCATGTGATTAGAGGGTTGGAACTTTCACTCCCACCCCCTGCCCTCTCCTCTAAACGAAGCCTCTATAAAAACCCAGAAGGACAGGGTTTAGAGAGCTTCTGGGTTGGTGGACACATGGAGATGCGGGGAGAGTGGCACTCATTCTCAAAGAGGGCATGGAAGCTTGCTGCCCTTTCCTCCTATGTTGCCCTATGCATCTCTTTCATTTGACTGTTTCTGGGATACACACACACACACACACACACACACACACACACACACACACACATACACACTCTAGCAAAAAAACCCAAAAACCCAAGAAAGGAGGTGGTCTTTAAACCTCTGATCTGTGGCTGGCTGGTCAGAAGAACAGGTGAAAGCCTAGACTTGCAACTGGCATCTGAGGTGGGGGAGGAGCAGGCTGTGGGATTGGGCTCTTACCTGGTAGAATCTGATGCTGTCTCTAGATAGACAGTGTCAGAATTTAGTTGAATTGTAGGGCACCCAGATGGTGTCTGAGAATTGCTTGATGGTATAGAAGCCTGTCTCCCACTTCCATCAGAATTGGGTGCTCAGAACCTTGGAGGTACCTTTGGCATTATGATTAATTCAGTTCCATGAATGGTGTACTTTAGAGTTATGCAACATGGTGGATCTGCCAGTGGACATGAGTGAGGAAGCATATATTCCCCAGTAGCTGCTGGTAGCCATCTTGTGACCATAAGGGAAGCCAACCTTTGGGTTCAACACAACATGTGGAAGATAGATTGGAGACCAAATGAAACTGGGCCTTTGGTGACACTGTTGAGCTACTGGAGCAAGTCTTGCTGAACCTTTCTATGTCATTATCAGGTGGCACCAGATTTCCTCTATTGTTTACGTTGGTTTGAATTAGGTTTTGTATTACTTGTAACAAAAAAGGTCTGAACAGACATACACAAAGCAATGGATACCTTAGATTTGTAGCATTAGTCTCGTCAGTGTAGACACCCAGGTCAGACCATTGGATCTCAGTCTATTTTGTCCTGAGTGTCCAATTTCATACCCTATTTATAGTCACCAGATAACTACTGAGTGTCTGTTTCAGCTTGGAATAGACATGGGAATATCTACACACATTTAACAATTCTCTTCAACAAAACTTTAGCAAAACTTCCTTTACACAAGGCTCTTTGCTAGGTGCAAGTTCATAAGATATAAAATTTAAAATATTGAATGTGTTTAAAACATGAACAAGACAAGAACCTGGCCTTTAGGAACTTACAGTTTCATGGACAAGAGGGGCTTGTAGGGTAGATAGGAGAAAGAAGGAGGGCCACAAATGCCTCCTTGTCATATAAGGCACAATTGTTAAATATAAAAAATGAAGGGCAAATACATTGCCTAGGAGGGAGAAACTAATTCCGAGATGGAGCATCAGCAGAGGGGTCAAGAATAAGTTTGCCTATGAGCTGGACTTGAAGAATTCACAGAATTTCCATAGCCAGCAGTGAGGATAAGGGCATCCCAGGCAATAAAGGGTAAGCAAAGGCCAGGAGGCAGGAAATTACAAATGAATAATCTAGTGTGGCAAATGCTGGTGTGTGGGAGTGAGGCAGTGAAGGATCAGGCTATAAGGTAGAAGGTCCAAAATGGGGGGGGCCCGGAATGCTTCTTAAAGGAGCTGGACTTCATTTAATAGTAGGATAGTATTCATACAAATAATAATAACAAGCATTTATTTTGTGTCAGAAATTGGTCTAAAAAGTTTATATATATTGATTAATGTAATTTTTACAACACCTTCATGAAGTCAGTACCATAATTATTATTCCATTTTATAGATGAGGAAACTGAAGCACAGAGAGGTTAGGTCCCTTGTCCAAGATCACACAGAATCACCCTGGACTGGGGGAGGTGGGAGTCAAATCCAGGTAGGCAGGCTCCAAGTTCTGTGCCGAGGAGTTCTGTGCTGAGTGAGTCAGGCCCTACTGCGGAGGACACGTGCTGGCAGTCAGGTTGTCCTAGTAGCTCAGGTGAGAAAGAACAAGGGTCTGACTACGTCAGTAGCAGAAAGAAGGAAGGAGAGAAGATAAAGTCAGGAGAGAGATACAGAGGAGGGGGACTTCATATAAGGATTACAAACTGGGGCATTGACCTGCAGTGTTTCACAAATTGAACCTTGAATGCATTTTGATGTTGCATATACTCTCTGTTTTCCTGTATCACACCCAGACTCTTGCTGTATTTCCCTCTCCAGCCTGACTTTTGAAAGCTAATACATTTATGACCCTTGATTCCATAGAATTTGATGTAAGTCAGAGATGAGTATAATAAATGAGGCAGAGATGAATCAGAGATGTCGAACTTGGGAGTAGCATGGGGTGGGGGTGGTGTCATCATTGATGTGACGTAGCATGATGAGAGGCCAGGGAGAGAGGACTAACTAGCCAATCTGGGATATGGGGAGTTGAGAGATTTATGGAACCAACTTGTGGATGGCTCGTATCTATATGGATACATAGCCTAGAGCTGGGGAGCTAGAAATGATTCTAGTTACAGGGGTAGAGAAACTAGTTAAAATCATGGAGGAGGTGTGGGGTGACGCGTGGGGTTAGGAAAATATGCCAGGAAAGGACAGATAACTTATTTTCATCAGTTTTAATCATTCATTTGATCCATCATACTTAGCAGGCTTTAACTATAGGGATTTAATCCAAAGAAACCAGTGGTTCTAGAGCCTGGCTGTACATCAAAGTCACCTGGGGAGCTTTCAAAATGTTGACTCCAGGCTTCTCTTCCCCACTGATGAATTAATTTAGAATCATCTGGGCATGGGGTATAATTTTTGAAGCTCCCCATGTCCTAACAGGCAATCTGACAGGTAAGCTACACCTGGAAAAGTTATCAGCGGATCTTAAATTTTGTGGTAGAGAAAGAGAAAAGGAAATGGAAGAGTCATGCCAAGCCCCAGTTCTAAGAAAGCTTTGGTATTGTGTCTCTTGCCTTGCCTGGAGCGAAAGAGAGTCAGATGTTTGGTTAGTCAGGGCAAAGCAAATTACTGGACCCGGATAATGTCTGTAGTTGACAGTAGCAAGGCTTAATGCTTAGACCCTAAATGTTATATGGAGCCTAGGTCAGCCCTTGCTTCTGAAGCCAGCATTGGCCCCCATGACAGCAATGGGACTGAGCCTGCAGGTGGCAGGCACATGGCCCAGCTGTGAAGGGAGATGGGATAAAGATGTCAGGAACCTGATGGAACATTAATGCTTTTTAGTGAGCACATGGTGAACTTAGCTCATCTTTGCCTTTAGAAAATAAAGTCATCATCAAAGTAAAAACAGTAAATAGATAAATAGATAAAAGTGTGCCAAGTGACTTTAATGTGAAGCTAGGTGGATGCTCCTGCCCTAGCCTCTCTGATCCAATGGCATCTCATTCACTATGGGTGAATGCAAGTAAAACAAAGAATTTACCTAATTCTAATTATTTAAATAAGATATTTTTTCTGACTATAAAAGTAATAGATGTTCATTGTTGAAAATTTGGAAATTGAAAAAGGATGAAAGAACATCAGAATCACTCAAAATCTTACTACTGTCGATAACTGTTTCATTGTATTTCTCTCTGTTCATTTTTTTCCCCTGGGGGAGTATTTTTTGTTTTAAGTTTTTATTTTAATTCCAGTTAACATACAGTGTTATATCAGTTTCAGGTGTACAATATAGTGATTCAACACTTCCATACATCACCTGGTGCTCATTGCAAGTGCCCTCCTTAGTCTGCATCACCTATTTTACCCATTCCCCCCCCCCGCCTCCCCTCTGGTAATCGTTTGTTCTCTATAATTAAGAGTCTCTGTCTTAATTTCTCTTTTTCCCTTTGCTCATTTGTTTCTTAGATTCCACATATGAGTGAAATCATATGGTATTTGTTTCCCTGACTGACTTATTTCCATTAACGTTATACTCTCTAGCTCCATCCATATAATTGCAAATGGCAAGATTTCTTTTTATGGGTAAATAATATTCCTGTGTGTGTGTGTATGTGTATGTCCATTCATCAATTGATGGACTCTTGGGCTGTTTCCGTAATTTAGCTGTTATAAATAATGCTGCAGTAAACATAGGGATACATGTATCCCTTCGAATTAGTGTTTTTGTACTCTTTGGGTAAATATCCGATAGTGTGATTGCTGGATCATACGGTAGATCTATTTTTAACTTTTTGAGGAACCTCCCTACTGCTTTCCACAAGTGGCTGCACCAGTTTGCATTCCCACCAACAGTGTAGGAGGGTTCCTTTTTCTCCATAGCCTCACCAAAACCTGTTGTGTCTTGTGTTATTGATTTTAGCCGTTCTGACAGGTGTGGGAGGTAATACCTCATTGTGGTTTTGATTTGCATTTCCCTGATGATAAGTGATGTTGAACATCTTTTCATATGTCTGTTGGCCACCTGGATGTCTTCTTTGGAGAAATGTCTGTTCACGTCTTCTGCCCATTTTTAATTGGATTATTCGGTTTTGGGGGTATTGAGTTGTATAGGTTCTTTATATATTTTGGATACTAACCCTTATCGGATATGTCATTTGCAAATATCTTCTCCCATTCAGCAGATTCTCTTTTAGTTTTGTTGATTGTTTTCTTCACTGTGCGGAAGCTTTTTATTTTGCAGTCCCAATAGTTTATTTTTGCTTTGTTTCCTTTGCCTCAGGAGACATAGCTAGAAAACAATTGCTATGTCCCGTGCCAAAGAGGTTACTGCCTGTATACTCTTCTAGGATTTTTATGCTTTCAGGTTTTACATTTATGTTCTTAATCCATTTTGAATTTATTTTTGTGTATGGTGTAATAAAGTGGTCCAGTTTCATTCTTTTTCATGTAGCGGTCCAGTTTTCCCAACACCATTTGTGAAAGAGACTTTTTCCCATTGCGTATTCTCTCTGTTCATTTTATTTTATTTTTTTAAGACGTATTTATTTATTTGACAGAGAGAGCACAAGCAGGGGGAGTGGGAGAGGGAGAAGCAGGCTCCCCGCTGAGCAGGGAGCCTGATGCAGGGCTCGATCCCAGGATACTAGGACCATGACCTGAGCCGAAGGCAGACACCTAACCAACTGAGTCACCCAGGCACCCCTCTGTTCATTTTAAAGTGCATGCATATATAATACGTGGCTGACATCATGCTATAATTATAATTTTATATAATTTTCTTTTTCTTTTTTTCAAGATTTTATTTATTTGAGAGAGAATGAGATAGAGAGCATGAGGGGGGGAGGGTCAGAGGGAGAAGCAGACTCCCCGCTGAGCAGGGAGCCCAATGCAGGACTCAATTCTGGGACTCCGAGATCATGATCTGAGCCAAAGGCAGTCGCTTAACCAACTGAGCCACCCAGGAGGCCTATAATTTTATTTTGCACCTGCCATTATATCATAAGCATTTCTTCATGTCATTAAACTGTCTTTGGAGACATAGTTTTAAATGACTTCATAATTTTTACTTTGTATGGCTGAGCTATAATTTGCTAACTATTTGCCAACCTTTGAGCACTTAGATTTTTTTACTTTTTTATATTATAAATGATCCTGGTATTCTTTGTGTCCAAATTTCAGATTAATCTCATAGACCAGATTCCTAAAAGTAGAAACACTCGACCAAGGAGTATAAATATTTTTAAGGTATATTCACAACTGTGGCTAGTTATGCAAAAAATGCGATTATTGGAAGGAGCCTAGGAGGAGTTCTGACTGGCTGAAGTCAGGCCCAAATTAACCAGCAGATAAGGGACACACACATATACACACACACACACGTAGCCACCAGGAGTGGCATTATGAGCCCAGCACCCAACTATATCTGTGTCTACTACATGAAGACTCCTAGAAATGAATTTCTGGGCCAAAAAAGTATGGATATGTTAAAAGTTCTTGATGGAAATGACCAAATATCTTGCCAGAAATGTACCAGTTTATCCTGTATCTGGCATTGATTAATGTATGTTATATATATATATTTAAATATTTATGTGTATCTAATAGGTGGTAGGTGAAATAGATTTGATAGGTGAAAAATTGTATCTCATTTTTGTCATTTTAATTTACTTTTTTTTAACATGCAGGGTTCTGAATATATTAGTGTTCAGATATTTGTATTTGCCCTTCTTGAACTGAATCTTTGTTTCTTTCACTCACTTATTAATTGGTATCTTGGCTATGTGAATTATTCAAAAGCACCTATCCACTCCCTCATACCAAAACTCCTTAATAGGTTCTGAAATAGCCATATAGTTAAGCAAAAGTATTTGTTCCTTGCATAATGCAAATGGTTTCAGTTTATACTTCATGTACCTCTTTAGTGTGCCAAAGATTGGAATCTTATTCCAAAAGAATGTTTAAAAAAACACAAAAGCTCCATATAAAAGTCTTAAAATTTCCCTTTATTAAACATGATTTAAAAGCCTTTGATTTGTAAAGTACTAAAAAACCCCTTTGCCTTGTGTGGGAGTTGGGGACACTGTTTTTCACTAGCTGCCAGTTGATTAGTACTTGGAGAAGAAAAATACTTCCTTCATGTAGACAGAGGAATAAACCTATCAAAGATTAGCTATCTGAGTGCACAACCTGGGCTGTTTATGGGTAAGTCAAGGAAGATATCAAAATTATAGGGTTTTTAATTATTGTTAAATAACTCTTGATGTGCCAAGTCAGGAGGTCCTTAGTTTTATGTTTCTAAAGAAAAATAATTTGAGGCTAAACAGTTCTTGGCTCCTCAAAATTTGAGATCCTCACCTTAATGAGGAGAAGAAATCTGTAAGAAAAAGAAAAAGAACCTAATTAACCTATATTAATAACTTAATTAAGCAAAAGAAGATATTAAACATCAAACACCAAAATCTTCTTTTTGACCCTCGTTCCACTTTCTCCTCCACCCTTACCATTCTGTAAGTTTACATGGCCAGATGGTTCAATTCATAGTGCTTATCACAAATGTACTTGTTGTGATAGGTTTGATAAGTCCAAAAAAAGACAAGTTTGTTGAGTCTGAGGTCTCAAAATATTCCTGGTGATTTCATCAGTTCTTAGAATCATGTTGAACTTGTAAATAGCTGACCTGTCGGGAACCTCATAGAGATAGGCTGTGTTTGATTTCATGTCCAATCCTGTCCCAAGGTTCTATCTTTCAGCTTTACAGGGTGGAGGAAGGAAGGGGAGCAGAAGGAGAGAGCAATGCTGCACACAGCACTTGGGTGTCATTAGCCTGGCCCACCTGGGCAGCTCTTAAAGGCCTAGAGGGGAGTGAGGGTAATACTACAGGCATTTACAATTAGTTTAGATATGTATTTTTTCTCACATCAAAAAGTTAGAAAAGAAAAGGCTCCAAGGTAAGTTGCCAAGCTCCTGAAGGCTCTCTGCTATCTTCTGTTTGTGAACTACAATTACCTCCTGGCTACAAGATGGCTGCAGGGCCTCCAAAATCTTCACATGACATCTTTCCAAACAGAAAGGGATAGAAGAAGGCAAAAAGTTTTCATTCTGTGACTGGCTTTTCATTTCATTCCGTAGCTGCTTTTTCAAGAAAAACGTCTTTCCCAGAAACCTCCACCTGACTTCTTATATCTTATTGAGTCACCTGACCTAGAACTTGGTCACCTGACTGCTACTGGCTTCACAGATAAAGCTGAATAGGCCTCTTATAATTGGTTTAGACCAGTTGCACTCATCTCCTGGGGTGAGCACATTGCTACCTAGATGAAACTGGGGCTCTGCTAACAAGGAAGGTGAAGGACTGGCTGTCAGAAAGCAACCTCCAGGCATAGTTCATAGTCTTGGCATAGTTCATAACACCTTCCACTGGCAAATCACTTTACAAAGTAACCTTCAGTATGTGACATGACTTCGGAGGATACCATTAAAAATGAGGAACCGTGAGAGAGAAAATACGTATGTGCTGGTAGTGGTTGGTGGTGGGGGTGGGTAGAGATGAAGGAAAGGGAAGACCATGTGGACCAACTCAAAGCAAACCAGTTTGCCGACTACCTCTTCTGTGCCTGGCATGGTGCTAGGCTATGGTCTGTTTCAGAAGTGCTGTGAATGTATGTCATGGGCCTTATCTGTAAGGGGCTCGTGGAGGCTGCTTTTAGGCAAACAGGCTTGAGCAGTGGAATGAGAAAGGGCCCACAGTGACCATCTGGCTGAATACAGACAGGCCCATTAGGCGACCCGCCTTCAAACATCCATAGGCCCTAACTGATTGATGGGCTACTTACAACCAGGCAGAGTTACCAAAAAAAGGGAGAATTCTATATGTTGCCGTACCCCCTCACCTTCCCCCTTTAAAAACAACCCCCACCCACTGCCTTATGCCTTTGCTGTCCTGCCCCCCACTTTCTTGCTGTGCATTCAGTAAACTATCTCCTTTGTTTTGCCTCAGGTGAATTCTTTCATCTCCCGCACCACCGGCTTCCACCTGATTGTTGCCCCACATTTGGGGGCCAACATCCGATCAAGAGATACCCCCTTTAGGGACCCTCCTACACTGTTGATGGGAATGCAAGTTGGTGCAGCCACTCTGGAAAACAGTATGGAGGTTCCTCAAACAGTTGAAAGTAGAGCTACCGTACAACCCAGCAATTGCACTACTGGGTATTTACCCCAAGGATACAAATGTAGTGATCCGAAGGGGTATGTGCACCCCAGTGTCCACAATAGCCAAACTATGGAAAGAGCCAAGATGTCCATCAACAGATGAATGGATAAAGAAGATGTGGTATATATATGTATATAAGAATATTATGCAGCCATCAAAAACCCCAAAATCTTGCCATGTGCAATGACGTGGATGGAACTAGAGGGTATTATGCTAAGCAAAATAAGTCAATCAGAGAAAGACATGTATCATATGACCTCACTGATATGAGGAATTCTTAATCTCATGAAACAAACCGAGGGTAGCTGGAGTGGTGGGGGGTGGGAGGGATGGGGTGGCTGGGTGATAGACATTGGGGAGGGTATGTGCTATGGTGAGCGCTGTGAATTGTGTAAGACTGTTGAATCACAGACCTGTACCTCTGAAACAAATAATACATTATATGTTAAAAAAAAAAAGAAGATAGTAGGAAGGGAAAAATGAAGGTGGGGAAATTGGAGGGGGAAACAAACCATGAGAAACTATGGACTCTGAGAAACAAACTGAGGGTTCTAGAGGGGAGGGGGTTGGGGGATGGGTTAACCTGGTGACGGGTATTAAAGAGGGCACATATTGAATGGAGCACTCGGTGTTATGCACAAACAATGAATCATGGAACACTACATCAAAAACTAATGATGTAATGTATGGTGATTAACATAACATAATAAAATAAAATAAAAAGAGATACCCCCTTTAGACAACACAGGAATTACAAGCTGTCCTGGTAGCAGTGAGAGAAGAATAGGAATCCTAACATTGCTAAGGGCTAAAGTGTGATGTAGAGAAAATAATGACTAGAGGAGGTCAGGGTGAGGAGACGTCACTGTGATTTGGAGCGTGGTGATGACTTCAAGAGTGAGGGGTTTGGGGGCTGGGTGGGATTTAGCTGAACAGTGAGAACATTCCGGCTGGGAGAACGTCGCAGAACTGGGGAAAGGACAGTCAAAGGCCGAATCAAGAATGATTGTGTGTTTGGGGGTGGGAGGACCCATCAGGGAAGAAACCTGAGTTTGGAGCAAATTTGGAAAGCAACTTCTAGAATTCTTGGAATGTTAACATTCCAAAGTGTACCTCTGAGAGCAAAATGGTGTCTGACAAGTGAGTTTTGCTTCACGAATGTTCCTGGGGGAACATTTTTGTTGTTGTTGGCAGCACAGCCTTGCCTCTGGTACTTACAGATATGAAGCCCTGAATTCATTGGTTAAAAATGTTACAGATGGGGGTGGGGCTGGGCTGCCTCCTCTGGGGACAAATGTCCATTTATCGTGTATGTAGATTGCACAAAATCAAACATTCCTTGTTGCTCTGAACTTACATAGCATTGCATTCAAAGAAATAGAAATCCTGCTTTGGCCCTCCTTGAAGAATAACATCCATCTTTATTACAGGTTTTCTTAAAGAGTGTCTGATAACCTCGTTCGACATCTTGCCCTTATCCCCCAAATTTACCCTCCCAGCAGCCACTGAAACTCTCTTCCTCTCTATCCCCAAAACAACATGCTTCCATCCTGTGGACTGCCCCCACTCTTTCTTCATACATGTCACAACTTTCCCAGAGCCTGCACCGCCCTCTCTGTGTACAAAGATCTGCAATTTTAAACTTGACTCAAGAAATCTACCTGGGAAAGGAGAGGGGAAACCCCTATGAGACTCCTACAGAGGTTGCAGGGATGGGCGACCATGAAGTTGATCTAAATCACTTTTATCTCAGTTCACATCCAGTCCACCAGCCTAATAGACCTCATTTTTAAATTGTGATAAAATATATGTAACATAAAATGTGCCATTTGACCATTTTTAAAAAAGATTTATTTATTTATTTGAGAGCAGGGGAGACACAGGAGGAAAGGGAGAGAGAGAATCTTAAGCAGACTTCCCGACATGGGGCTTGATCTCATGACCCTGAGATCATGACCTGAGCCGAAATCAAGAGTCAGACGCTTAACCTACTGAACCACCCAGGTGCCCCAATTTGACCGTTTTTAAGTGTATAATTCATTGGCCTTAATTACATTCACAGTGTTGGGCAATGCATCACCATATCTATTTCTAAAATTTTTTGATCATCCTAAACAGAAACCCTGTACCTCTTAAGCAATAATTTGCCATTCTCCCTTCCCTCCAGCCTTTGGTAACCTCTAGTTTACATTCTGTTTCTCTGAATTTTCTTTTTCGAGATATTTCATATAAGTAGAATCATACATTATTTGGCCTTTTATGCCTGGCTTCTTTCACTTAACGTAATGTTTTCAAGGTTCATCCATATTGTGGCATGTATCAAAATTTTGTTTCTTTTTATCACTGAATATTATTCCATTGTATATATATATATATATATATATATATATATATATATATATATATACCACATTTTGTTTATGCATTTATCTGTTGATGGGGTTGGGTTGTTTTCACCTTTTGGCTGTTGTAAGTAATGTTGCTGTGAACACTGGCATGCAAGTATCTGTTTGAGTCTCTCTTTTCAGTTCCTTTGGTAAATACCTAGGAGAGGAATTGCTGGATCATGGGGTAATTTTATATTCAACTTTTCAAGGAAATACCAGGCTGTTTTCTACAGTGACTACACCATTTTACATTCCCACTAGCAATGTACAAGTATTCTAATTTCTCCACATCTTCAGCAACACTTATTTTCTGTCTTTTATTATAGCCATCTTTGCAGTTGTGAAGTGGTAGATCATCACGGTTTTGATTTACATTTTCCTAATGACGAGTGATATTGAACATTTTTTCATGTGCTTATTTGCCATTTATATATCTTCTTTGGAAAAATGTCTATTCAAGTTCTTTGTCTATTTTTAAATCGAGTTGTCTTTTTGTCGATTGTAGGAGTTCTTTATATATTCTAGATATTAATCCTTTATCAAATATATGATTTGCAAATATTTTCTTCCATTCTTTTTTTTAAATTAAATTTTATTATGTTATGTTAGTCACCATACAATACATCATTAGTTTTTGATGTAGTGATCCATGATTCATTGTTTTCGTATAACACCCAGTGCTCCATGCAGTACATGCCCTCCTTTTTTTTCTATTCTTTTTTTTAAATTTTATTTTATTATGTTATGTTACTCACCATACATTACATTATTAGTTTTTGATGTAGTGTTCCATGATTCATTCTTTGAGTATAACAGCGAGTGCTCCATTCAACACGTGCCCTCTTTAATACCCAACACCAGGTTAACCCATCCCTCAGCCCC
>NW_027397065.1:63290600-63291340 GCF_003265705.2 Callorhinus ursinus | reverse complement strand
TAATGTATTATTTGTTTCAGAGGTACAGGTCTGTGATTCATCAGTCTGACAAAATTCACAGCACTCACCATAGCACACACCCTCCCCAGTGTCTATCACCCAGCCACCCCATCCCTCCCACCCCCCACCACTCCAGCTACCCTCGGTTTGTTTCATGAGATTAAGAATTCCTCATATCAGTGAGGTCATATGATACATGTCTTTCTCTGAATGACTTATTTTGCTTAGCATAATACCCTCTAGTTCCATCCACATCATTGCACATGGCAAGATTTTGTTTTTTTGATCACTGCATAATATTCCTGTGTGTGTGTGTGTGTGTGTGTGTGTGTGTGTGTGTGTGTGTATACATATATAAACCACATCTTCTTTATCCATTCATCTGTTGATGGACATCTTGGCTCTTTCCATAGTTTGGCTATTATGGACATTGCTGCTATAAACATCGGGGTGCACGTACCCCTTCCGATCACTACAAATGTAGTGGTATTTGGGGTAAATACCCAGTAGTGCAATTGCTGGATTATACGGTAGCTCTATTTTCAACTTTTTGAGGAACCTCCATACTGTGTTCCAGAATGGCTGCACCAGCCTGCATTCCCACCAACAGTGTAGGAGGGTTCCCCTTTCTCCACATCCCTGCCAACATCTGTCGTTTCCTGACTTGTTAATTTTAACCATTCTGACTGGTTGAGGTGGTAACTCATTGAGGTTTTGATTTGGATTTCTGTAATGCCGAG